>NC_088301.1:36608053-36695723 GCF_032854445.1 Liolophura sinensis
ATTCCTCGGGGTATCCTGGCCTAAGCTGACCACCGGTAGTTCCCCTGGGCTCTGAAGACATCTGACATGCCTGCTCCAGCTGTTCGCCTCATGGCTGGGGACAGTGTACTATATATGTGTGCAGAGACCAGTCATATGGTCGCCGTGAATGAATAAAAAAAAAGAGGAAAGAAGGAAGAAAAGGTATCTGACAAATTGTCTAAACGGAAAACGGGGGAAACGGAAAAAATAAGCACAGTAGAGATACTGGAAGGTTTGTGAAATCAGAACTGGTTACTTGGCAAGCTCGGGCATACTATGACTTGTCATGGTCTCGAGAAGCGTGTAGCACGATGCGGCACATGTATACTTCATCACCCGCATGTCGAGGGTCAGAGAAACCATACAGGCGCCTGTATGTAGATATAGAAACAGATCTCACTCAAACAATAACAGAGGTGCCGCCTGGGAAAGGAGAAAGAATGCGAAACAGACTGGACACGTATCTCACGTGAAGAATGTCAAATACGATAATGATTTCTTTGCCGGGACCAATCAGAAATCCAACTGAAATGAGTGGAGCTGACTGGACATGGATTACTCGAACATATGCACATTAGACGGTAGTAGCCGGTAGTTGACATATGATGATTAAGACAAGTGTCATGGACTAAAGAGGATGTTAGTGTGCCTTAATTTAAACTATAGAAGAATTTTTAAAGTAGTAGGCAAGGGTTTTATGTAGAGAACGAGAAAACGTGAAATAAAATTAGAAAACAATATCAAATATAGTTAGTTTACATCTAATATGCATATCACTGGAAAGAAAAAAAAAGGGGAATTCAACCAATTCATTCCCAACAGTAGTGTTCCTGGAACAGAAATTGCTGATGGGTAGCCTACACACGTGACCTACATAAAAAAAATGTTGCCCTTTGCGGTTAGTGGCCTATCATAAGCCTATTATGTATATGCCTACGTTGCCATGTCTCCATTGCCGCTATGAGCATATTACCATCTGTTTGCCATTAGCCATTAACTATCTCATCCACATGACGGTCTTCATACCATGCCTCAGTACCTGAAACGCGGCCTTCACTTGGAATTTTAACTATGGCGCTGGAATTGCCTAGTTTCACAATATATTATCGGATGTCAGAGTCTACGGAGAGTGCATGGGGATACACATGCTCAAGAGTTTCCCTCTCGGTTATCTATACCTTGGACACATGCCAAACGCCAATAATACGCCCAGCAGCATGTGCTGACCTGCACAGACATACCTACATCCATACATCCATACATCCATACACGCACAATCCCCTGAACAAACTCTCGTTTTGGTTTAAGCAAATATACACATTTTTGTGGAGTTTAAAGAATAAATTCAGTGTATGAGTGTTTAAGTATTACGAGAAATATCGACGTGTTCTCAATACGTTCGAAGCAATACAACCCTTATCAAATCAGCATGACGCTCTTACGTCTTCACTTATTGGAATTAACACAGGAATAATCTTTCAACGCCATGACATACAGGTGTATATATATATATATATATATATATATATATATATATATATATATATATAATAAGGCATGGACTTTTCAACCATTGAAACTAGTGAAACTGTATCACTGTTGTATATATGGAACTAGTACGTATATGAAGTGAGATATTTTCACGCGACGCGAAAGTTTCATGTTTTGCACATAACCTTTCTTCTATGGAGCTTCAAATGAGAGTGTGAAATTCACATATCAAACTTTGTTACATAATTACAATGAAGTAACTCACCTTGACTCCATGCAGCTAGTAAAGGAGGCATAAATAACAACGACAATGAGATCAATTAATTTGGATCAATTAATTTTACACGAGGCTTTTTCTGCAAAAAAAATAGAGAAAACGAATAGTCTTTTCAAGGTGTTATCATAAATCGGCGCCTCCGTGATGCCTTATAGTATTGGAGATGTCCTTGAACAGTTCAGTGAATCGTATAAATTGTTTTATCAAGGTGTATGACATGTACTGTAACAGTTTGTTTTACTCACCAGGCACCGGATGTGTTGTTGAGCAGAGCAAAGAAAATCCGAAGTAACTTCCTGCCGGTCCATCTAAGACGTAGGCATTCTGCACATCTAAATTAAATCCAGAGGCGAACTGCCAGGTAAGTAGTTGGAGAGAAATTACAAACAAACGGTAACATGGTGAGACCTAAACTTTTTGGTAAGAAAGAATTTCACTGGGACAAAGTAGAACTGAATAACTGCTCTCCACTCTCTTCTGTGAAGGTCTGTCCAAGGCGTACATGCACTGTGCCCCCCCGTACGTACTCGCGCTCTACCCTACCGACCTGAACTAAGAGAGAACTTGTGCCGGCACTGCCTGCAGATCGCACTAACCCCAGGCAGACTGTCGTCACTTCTCAATCTTTTATTTACTTCAGCCTCCTCCTCCGCACTACTGGGATAGTTTATTTCGTTAGGCCGGCTGTCCTGCCGTTAGATTTCTGCCCGAGACCGGTCACTTTTTGCCTCCCAAGGCTAAAGTTACTGGAAGAAAGTTAAGCCAAGTGATTTTCCAGGGCGAAATGTCTAAACAATTCTATATATTAACCCAAGAGATTCTCCGGATAGATTCTCGTCTTCCCTTTCTTCTGACTCCCCGCGAGCCGGCCGGCCGGTGTATAACCAGTCCAAAAATAGTAGCTCCAAACAGCCCCTGTCCTGTTGCCCAGCCCTGCAATACTCCGCGTGCAGAGTGAAACGTTTCGGTTTGTCAAAAGGGCTGCATTTATACTTGTAGCTGATATTTTGCTAGGCGCCCGTTTCCTCTCTTTGGGATAGGGTTGCTAGGTAATCAAGTAAGGGCGACTTTGCAAAGGAACTATTTGGGAAATAAAGGACTGATGCGGCGTGGCTCACCACTTGATAACTTGCCCCGCTGTATAGTCTTGAAGAACAACTGGGTACTGTGTTATTTTTTGGCTGGGATGTTGTATGGTAAACCTCAAATGACTCACTTATAATTCCACGCAGTTTCATATATGCCTATATACCATGCAGGGCCTGTATACAACACTATGTAATGTTCAAAGGACAACCATATGTGTAACAGAGCTTCTTTCACATGCAGAAAGCCTGACCTATTTATTCAGGGTGCGATGGAAACAGAACAGTACTTTTTCCCGTCTTTCTGTATCACAGGCTGCTGCGAGAAAATTATATGGACTAGTTATGGAAGGGTTCATCATACTTTTCGCGGCCGCAAAGGAATGTACCAACATGTTATTATACTACATGTACTCCACGTACATATGCATGCATATGATGGGTAAATATACTCAATATTTATGGCACATATACTAATATATGTATATACAAAACGCTTCTACAAGGTGTATATAAAATTCCCGCTATATCAAATTCTAAAGGGCGTCATCCGCATCATTTTTGTGTCACAAATCTAAAGGTCATGTAACACCAGAAAGCATACCTTGCATGTTGTATATATCAGATGACTCCACTCAACGTGGCCCTCGCTGGCTCATTCAGATAAAGCGTCACTCTCGCCGCAGCAGAGTGGCTATTTACCAGTTAATAATGACTGAGGTCGCGCGATCGAATCTAGGCCAGGTATATCGCGACGATCGGATATGAATAATATTCAGAAGTGAACGTCGTAAAACCCTACAATCCATCTGAACATTATTAGGTATCATGTTTCGATTCAAGCAGCCCTAGTTGGTGAAACAAATATAAATATAGTGATGTGTGTTTGATGTGTGTGTGTATCATATATATATATATGTGCACTGCAAATGCAATTCTGAAACTGTTTGGTAAGTTTGACCATTTTCAAAAGACATGGCATGTGTAATAAAATTTTCACTTTTTTATGAACATATACTAGTGAAATACAAATGATCGACTTTTTACCATACGAACAGTAACAAGAATTTATACATGCAAGATTTGTTGAACTTGTCCAACGTCACAGTCCGCTTCGAAGCAGTAGTTCCAAGGGTCAATCCTGGGTCGGGTCACACTCAAGACTTTAAAAGAGGAAGTTGTAGCTACCTCGCTTGGCCTTCAGCATGAAGGCGATAGTTCAACGACTGGTTGACCCGTATCAGTATAATGGCTCGGGCGGGACGACTTACTTGCCTTCGGTAAGGCGTCTCAGTGAAGTAGCACTAGATAAATGAGCGGTAGAAATCCGTCAGCAACAAGGAGGCACATTACATGCATTCTAAGGATACCTTCGTCGTCATATGATTTAGTATGTGGCTATGCATATCATTGATTGTTATATGATATACCATGACGTGTAGCTTGCACATTTCTGTATAAAACATATCCAGTTTTTAACCAAGTTTATTCAATCATGGTAATTATGTTTTTAATAATATAAATGTATGTGATATCTATATGTTTCAAATATGTGCGTTGAAACAGACATTCGTACACTAGCCGTCAACCAACAAAGAAGTTCCAGGTCAATAATTGCCAGCAACAATTCCCAAAACGACGTATAACACAAACCACCAAGAAAGTATATATAACTTTAAATAGGACGGATCATGTATAGAGAAGCAGTCAAACAGTTTTCGATGATGTTGAAAGACGCAAGGTATGTTCCAGGCGACTGAGTAAAATCAGTATTCGTGTACCCTGCTAGAATCTCAGTTGTCCACAAAAATATGTCTCTCAGTTGCGCTTTGATTGCAGCTATTCATATAGCCAATTGAATTGGTGATTTAATTCAATCGACATGGCGATCTAATGAAACAGACCGACAGAGATTCTGGATGCTCTGTCCATATCTACTTACAAGAGAATTATACCTATCGTAAAACTTAAACTTGGAGTGAAGACGTTTGATGGTATAACCTTGACATGACATTTTAACTATGTGTACCAAATTGGTTTCCGGTGTTCTAAAGCAGGCCAACGTTGCATTAACATTAAAAGCAACAAGACTTGCTATAGTTCTACTAATTATACAAGGTTATCATTCATGGGATAGTTCATTATAGAATTTCATGGACTTTCTCACTCATCGTCTATGTGAAATGCTTTTATACCATTTACCAACATTGAATGAAGATATTCCAACATGCATATGATATAGGAGTGTATATGCGCACCTATTGTGAATTCCTGTATATCTGTTTTCCTACGCATTCAATAATATGCAAAAATTATTAGAAAGTAAACTTTTCAAAGCTCGATTATTTTCCTTTACAAAGACGGAGTGTTCAGCTCGGGCGTTGCGGTAAAACCGCGCCTTATGTTTTCCATGAAAAATACTGCTGCAGGGATGTTTTTCTGTCTTCTTGATAAGATATGAGGTGCGTAATCAATGGTGGACTAGAATATGTAATGCATATCAGTACATAGCGGTTCTTGCTTTTTGTATGCAAAATATATCTGAACAACCTTATGCACTTTCGAGAGAATTTGGCCAGACAAATCATCATTGGAAATGATACATGTGGTTTATTTCTTTTTTGTGTGTGTGTGTTGTGTCGTTTCTTATACACTTGGTCACGAAGTTGAACAAGAGAATTAAGAGTGTTTAATGGAATAACCTTGACACACCAGTTCTTGCAGCAGTAACTTGCGACGTTGGTTGAAATCGTCACATAACCCATGCAGGGGATAAAACAAATGATAAAAGGGGGACATACATACACGCCATATGCAGGACCCTTCTCAACATAAGAATAACTTGAAATATCAAAATCGAGACTATCCCTCTTGTCGTAAAGTTGTAACACTCTTGTTGACAAATGCATAGACAAATGCAGCGTCCAAGATCATCAGCGACGTGTATCATATTATATATATATAATATTATATATGTATATTATATATATGTATATTATATCTTCATGGAGTTCATATGGAAAGTCGCAACCAAAGCGCAACTGAGAACCCTATATACCAACTGCAACACTGACATGGTTCTCTCTTACATCTTACCAGCTTTAATTCTTATTTATGCATTATTTCTTACATATTTTTTGGGAGCTGGTGCACATTTTAGGTTCCTTTAGCCATGAGGTTTTGCGCATATCAACTTTCTTGGTCTACGAGTGTTATACGTATGTCGGACTTTAAGCTTAGAATTCATTATTCTGCTTAATCCCTTTCCCGACTGAAAAGTGGTATACGAAGCATTAAATATTGAACGTAGAAGGAAAACAAATAGAGCATTAATGTGCGTTAAAGATTTTCAAAAAACCTTAAAGTTTCCACATTCTTTAAGTGAACATTTCCCGGCTGAAGGAAGCTAGAACCATGCTGTGCAGTATATTGTTCATTTTTGTCTTTGTGGTGACGTTTTATTTGAAAGCTGGTAAGTACTTAACACATTACTCATGCATTGCAATAGTGAAGGATGGTCAACACAGCTCTGACCTGAGTCACCAATGCTCGGAAAAAGGTACAGCCCATTAACATATTTACTAGCTGCTGATATGTATCAAATAAGCCCAATCGGCGTTTCAGGAGTCTCGCGAGTTCCCGCAGATATCGGCGAGACAGATGGAAGCGCTCGCAAAGGACCGCAGCTGAATGACGTGACTTTTCGTTAGATGCCATCGGAGCCGTCGAGTCGACAGATGTGTATTCAGTCTGGCAACTTTCGTAAAATAATGTTTTTCATCTTCGTTATTTTACGAGAGCTTCCACCTGTCACACCGATATCTTCGTGAGCTCGCGAGACCCCTGAAAAGCCGATTGGGCTTATATGACAAAACAGTGAGGAGCAGAAAATATCGCTTGTTCAAAACTGATGTAAGGCTTAATTACCAAATTTAACATTAAGCCACATCTTCAGTCTTGTACTTAGCCTAAAAAATTATGTCATTATAATATATATGCGCTAAAACTGCTGCTGTTACACTCTGGCTTTGGAGAACTGCATTGGCTGTTGAGTTTGACTGAAAATTTAAATTTAAAATATGACTTAATACCAGTATTAGCTAATACACTTTCGAACATCCGGCCCTTCATTACTATATGCAGTTGTTAGGAGAGCTATCTGGGTACCGTGCAATAAGGGAAGCGTATTATACTTACTAGATGCTATGTGTAAGCCAAATCAAATGTAATGGCTGTCATAATTCTACAATAACTGAGCCTCTGAATGCTAAGAAGATAGGCCTACAAAATCCGAACTGAAACTTCAGAAAGTATGTACATATGTGTGCAATATTAACTTGGTGAAAAATGAGACACGGCAAAAGTGTGAAAATTGAACCATTTTTTTTTTTGCCAATATAGGAGCCAGAGTTAAACTATATATAGCCCGATAAAAATAAAATATCAACTAAAATACCATGCCCATGCAAACTAGTAACACAAACTAACAAAACATAGATGGCAAAGGATTCTAACACCCTAAAGAGGATATTTATTTTTAAACGCGTGTATATATAAGACTATGTCGTAAAGTTATAAAGCACTTATATGCTTATTATACATTTAGTAAGAAACAGACGTGAATAAATTTGTAATTGATTGTTTCGAAACTATTTACATGCACAGATTTCAAAATAAGTCTCAATGACATTTTGACTACAGCAATAGCCATATAGCGAGTAGTTAAAAATCTATATTAAACTTCATCACAGGCAAATAAAAAAAAAAACACGAGAAGTTAAAAATAAAACAAAATCTAAAAAGGATTTTAAAACATTTTACAGTGCACGTCGAATATATGAGAATTTAATCTTTCAAAAATCTTAAATAGAAAAGTCATTTCAATTTACTTTAAGCTGTATGGTAGAATATATATCATAAATAAGAACCTACACATGATTGTGGTCATCTTCTCTTGTTAATATACACCCATGGCAGCATCTAAAGCTGGATGGAAATTCAGTGTTTTAATAAAAAAAGAGAGCAACCGCAGCAACAACAACCGCCACTATTTTGAATGTCACCAAAACGGAGGGATTATTGCCATGTTATTTTCTCCTTCAATCTGAAGTTGTAAAGGAAGGAGACATTTAAAGCCATAACATCTGGATCATTAATGTACATATAAAGGTATCCAAGAATCTTATGTACAAAATCGAATGCATACATTTAAATTTGATCCGGCCCTCGACTAAATCCCATGAACCTGTATCAGCAGCGCACGCGACTCATGCAATAATCAATGTAAGCAATGAAACTTACAAATATGTCGATGTGCAGCTCACCATTGTTCTACAGTCCGATGGTGTGTATCACAAACAATCAATACAAAATATAGTTTCAAAAGAGTTTATGTTTTAGTAATAAGACTAGATCTTAATACAGAAAAAAAAAAGAAAATCTTTTTTTTCATGATCATCCAGTATCAAATCCTACTAATTATATGTCTACATCACTCACAAAAATCAAGTCATGGTAGGTGGCTAGGATCGCTAACTCCCATCAATAACTAACCTGGTAATGCAATATCAGTAAAACACAAATTGAAAACTGCGTCGCTAGGTTTAGAAAAACAAACACACATTCCATATCCAAGAGATAGTTTGGTCTATACTCTATATTCCTGGGAGCATTGCTGCACTGCTGTCTCTCTTGGTGTCTCATTTCAAGGCTGTGAAAAGAAACACCAAAATTGTACATGATAAATGAATAAGGCTGTCAGCAATATATACATAAATACGGTGAAGTCCAGTTGGTGAAAGCAATGTTACCTGGGAGATCATCTTCAAGTCAGCTGACACTATGATGGATGGTTATGACAATAATATGATGCATGTCCTTAACGATATTCATAGCCACATACTAAGCAGCTGTTCAAGGTGTTAAATATACTTTGGGGCCCATTTTCACAAAATCTCACAACATACATTTTACTAACATTTCTTGTAAATTACGTCGCCGTATGTCTTTATATATTTACCCAGACAACGTCATTACCGAAAAAAAAGTTACAGGAAACGGTAGATATACTAAGTTTGGTGAAAGTAGCCCGTGTTGTTGTTTAGGTAACATGATCGTATAGCATTAAAATTGACTTTTTGGAAGTATGCTTCAACCAACTAATAAATCTCAAAGCTATTTCCCCAAAATTTTTTCCGTTACCCGGTCATTGCATTACAATCCCTAAAGGTCAGGTGACCTTTACATTTAGTAAATAGTGGTGCTCTGATATTTCGAGAATATTTCAAGATATATAGAGAAAATACAATAAAGACATGCACACGCAGCTATGCATAGGCCTACACAGTAATATTAACACAAAATGTACTGCTACTTTAGCAAAACATAGTTGTGCTTCTCATGAGTACAAAATGAAGTTCCCCACATCGTACTTGTCCTACATACAACCTAAGGCGCCAGCTTTCGAGATGTGCCGTCAGCGTTGGAGACGTTGTGTCGTCAACATCATAACGTTGACTTATATAGCGCCTCTTTCAGTCATAGTTAACAAAAATAAATAAATCGCCTTGTCAAACTTTAAACTTCAGAAATATTTTTAAAATATTTTAAATATTAATAATAAACACAAATTTTTGGTTCACAATGTCTGAACTTTCTGTACATGAACCTTTTGGTTCTTTTACTGTGATCTCGTTTTTACTCTGGAATGTGATTTGGACTACTTACTAAAAAAAAAAAATATATATATATATATGTGAAGGACTGTATGACTTGATGCGCAACACTATGATTGAATGTTTAATCATACATCAACAAGACATGAAATCAGCAATTTACATTTGAAAATGATACTACACTAGTATTAACACGATAATGAACAGATGGAACTGCCTGGAAATGGGAAACTTACAATGTGTACACTGTTCATTTAGTCAGTCTGTCATTTATGACCATCAGCAGTTATTGTGTTGGTGCGAGTTCATGTCCCCAGCAGTCAGAATGGCACATAAGAGCTCACTAAAGATGTGCCATGTATCAGTAACTCAGTGTATTGTTACAAAATGTTTAACTATTATTCTAAGCAATGCAGTGTCTTTACAAATTTAAGGCTGTAGAAATGTTAGATTAGATAAAATGGCATTGCTGGTTTAACACTTTTTAACGCACTTTTTGTGTACTTAGTATCTAGAATGTCCTGGAGTTTAAGGGTCAATAAGATCTTTAAAGGCTGTGCGAAATTTAGCATAACTATAAAAAACGGAATTTTTATGGAGTCTGCATGACCCATATACACACATTCTTAATCTTTTCCAAATTTGCAACTCATACATTAGAAGGGGGTTCAGGCCTGTACCTTCATGCGGAACAACCTTTCATACCTGGATTGAAAGTGCTACCTAATTCCTCAACCTTTTCACACATGAAAAAGCCACTTTCAGTGTAATTTATGTGCATTTTTATATCGATTGACCAATACTAGGGCTTCACAAAAGTGTAATTTTATCATTCTACATGGAATAATGTCTTCAGAATATGCTTGAATAAACATCTGGCAAACATGAGAAAAGGTTGATGAATTACAGTACTTCGATTAGTAAATGTATTAACAAACTTTCTCCTTAGGGCAAGGTCAACATCAAAATGGATACACACATATCATGACCATAAAAAGCAGTTAATTATTTCCCTGCTAGCATTGAGAACTGATGATGTCACACCCTTAACATATCAACCAATAGAGTAACAATGTCATACAAAGCTTCTCTTACTGCAGGAGAATAACAGATCCCATGAACTCTCTGGTTATATTGGTAGATTATGGCATGAAACACATGACTGCTATCTATAATGACAGACCCTAAACATATATTGAATCATATTTATATTTGATATATTTATTTATTTCACTGGTGTTTAGTATTCCACTCAAAAATTTTTTTAATTATACTGATACCAGTCAGGTACATGTATACAGATAGAAGCAATCCTGGATTGGTTGCACCAAACCCTTGCCCTTCTGAATGTTACATTTCCTGGCGATGAATCAGAGATGAACAGATTCGAATCAGTTGCGTTTTCAGAGGAGAGGCTGTGATGAGAGCAGTGCTTCATCTCATCTCAAAGATTTTATACACAGATGCAGTACTTAATCAAAATGTGCCCTCTGAGCACACCTCATATTTACTTGTTTCACAGTTAAAGGAGAAAACATAAATCCTTGGAGCTCTCACCCAAAGCAGCGGTAAAATATGCATGAACAAATTTATACATGTATAGATGTGCCTTCACTGCAACAGCAAGCTATGCAGGACTGCTTTGTTACAAAAATCCTTTGCCAGCAAGGGTGAGTAGCACGTTGCACCCTTTAGCATGGATGACATTCTGTTCACAGAGACTAAGTAACAGTAAGTTCGGTGTGAACAGAATTATACATTTTTAAAATACATGAACAACTGTACAGATCTGATTACACGTACATGTATATTTCAGTCTACACTGTAAAGTATCCTACAAAAGTGCTCGCTCACAATGAACCTTCAAACCTGGTAACATGGTTTTTAATGTTTTTAAACTTTCAAATTCATTCATGTTGCCACAAACTACCAAAGTTTTCAGTTTTTTCAATTTAATAAGGAACTGAAGTCCTTTGTTAGTTATCCTGTCACAGTGAGAAATGTCCAAAAACTCAAGTTCAGTAGTAGCGGATATAACAGCAGCTAGGCAGTCATCTGTAAGCCCTCCATTTTTCTGGAGATTGATGTGTTTCAGCTGATTGAGGTTTCTCCCGATGTGGTGACAGGCCAGAGGGGTGAGATTGACATCGGACAGCTCCAGGATTTTGAGTGTAGGCATTCCATGACTGAGACATGTGAAGCCTTTTTCCTTAATTCTATAGCAGCCGTTCATTTTGAGCACCTGTAGATTTAGTCCGGAGGTAGAAATTTGTTGCAGATCAATGTGATCAAACCGCACACAGTCACTGACATCTAAATGGGTCAGATTTGGCAGGGTATTTTTTTTCAGCACCAATTCTAACCACTTGGGCTCCCATATAGATTTTTTTATGACTAAGGTGCTTAGTGATGAAGGTAAGTCCACAGCATCAATATTTTTGGTGAAGCAATGGTACAAACAAAGAGTCTGAATAGAAGGGCACCTGTCCTTCAATTCCCTCAACATGGCAGAAGACAGAACCTGCTTCTTCCTCCGGGTAGGTCCTAAAAACAGATGATGGTTAAAATGGTAGCACTACTTGCACGTAAAAGTCTACTTTTTTTATTCTCTAAACTCAACTGTTTCAGTAATTTCAATTTCAGCCATTAATATTTAATTGTAAGATCATCTGTCATATCTACCCTCTGATGCAAACTCTTTAATGTGGACCTCAAACCATGAGTTGATATTTCTCCTACCTGAAGTTTTACTGTTTGGGCAGTAGCCCTTGATTTGAAAGGAAAGGAGGACTGGGGAGAAGTGGGTGCGGATAACCTTCCACATCTGCTGTAGGTTGAGGGAGTACGAAGAGAGGTCAACATGACGCCACAGGGAATTGTCTCGAACCACCCTTCTCCATCGTCTGCAAACCCTGAACAAAGAATTTCAAATATGGATACACTGAACCACTGGACATTCTGGCTCTACTTAATTATCTCATCAACGAAGAATACAATATTTTCACTCAAATCAACCTGGGTTTACACGTCAGTGTTGCCATGATTTAATCAAGGCTTTCGGTCAAGGAAGAAATGAAGTCTTTGGTGTCAATACAGATCACATGCAGAAATCAGATAAAGAAACTATACAAAGGCTAAAATGTATTCTTTCTTAAATGATCAGACTATATAAAATTTTATAAAGATTGATGCTTAGTAGTCCTGTTGAGGGCATATGCTCCATATTGTTAACTTCTATGAATGGACAGCAGTTTGTAGCTACTCCAATTTCCAGAATTATAACAGTACTTCAAGATTATTTCACCCAAAAAAACTTCACTCACTCTTGAAACAATCCATGAAACGTGTTCCTTGATGAAAGACTAATACACTTTTATTTATGTGATATCAAAATATTCTGGTTTATATTAAGGATGTTCATGCAACAATCACTGCTTGTTCAATTCATCACAGGTAGGCATTTAAAACAAATATAGCTGTATCAATGTTTGCTTAATGCTGACAACAATACCCACAACACTCTAAATCACACCATTCAGTAGGCCTAATTTCATCAATATTTTTATCATCTAAGGTAAGTCAGACTTACCTTCCAGCCATACATAGCTCTTTCACCGGCAAGTATGAGAGGATTTCCAACAGAATATTATCAGGCAAAGCACTCAGGGATGCCTGGGATGATGCCATCATTTACTTTGAAATAAGAAATTATATAAAATAGAATAACCAAGCGACTGCAAACTATGTCTGAATCAAGTACTTTTATTCTGATTCACTTAAAAAGAGTTTTAGTTTATTAACTCACACATCTACGCTTCTAGGTCTTCATTCTTGATAGAATTTAATGAGAAGTTCTCAATAAATATTTAAACTTTATGACTTTAAAAACAATAAAAAGGGAATTTTAAAGTTATGGTTGCTGTAAACGTGGCAGAGTGGCATTCCATCCACTGAAGAGCCAGCTTTTCAGAACGAATATATGAGGTATCATTGACGAACAATTCGATCAAACAAGTCTATAATTTGTTTGTCACTGATTCATTGTGAAAAGCAGCTTTTTAATACAACAGACATTATATAAGAAGACCAACATGAGCACCTTGCACTTTACAGCTCCCAATATATGACAGTAAAGCTGTCACCAGTGTTTGTCAATTCATACAACACAGGGCTTCCGGTTTCATTTTTCCCACTGAAAGTTAGAATTAGAGAGGAATGATATGACTGGACTGTTAATAACTGTTGTTAAGCGTCATGATAGTATTCACGCAATCATAATTTCTAACTTATCTAATGACAGTCCCACACCTTTTCCCTTGGGATTTCTCTGGTGAAGGTGACCAAGTACGTCTCGCCTCACCAAACTGTTTATAAATACTCGCCACAACAGTTTGGCTGCACTTAAAAATAATAACCCGAAATAGAGGGCTTATCCCTCTCGAAATAACGAATTAGGGCTCTTTAGTATCAGTTGAATGCATGCCCTCACCATAATAATTATCCTGGTCATCTGAAGTTTTACTGTTTGTTTTAGTATATATATTGGTGATTATCGAACTAAAACTGTAAGCCGAATTACCTGCGAACCAGTATCGCTTTAACCTTGTGATTTTGGTAATGTAACTTTCAATTTTAATTATAGGATCATGAGCAGTCTGCTAAATTATGATATTACGCCCATTGCAGGGTTTCAACCGCAAAATACTGTTCAAAATACTGCACTCTGCTTTGATGCCAGGAGGTCGAACTTGGGCAAGTCTCAATATTCTGCTATGATAACACTGCATTATAAACTTTAAATGATTATTAAAATAGTGTATATAAATCTGCTCTCAAATGCAGGAGGAATATAAATGTCTTTGAGCATTGGATTTTCCGTTCTTTATACATTACGATATTATTCTTTACTTGGACAACTAAGCCCTTCTCTTTGTCGTTCATAATTTCTTAGTTTTCGGTTGATGAATATTATGTGGAAAAAACACGGAAAATTATGGTAATTGTCTGAGTTATCTGCCCTTGACATGCAAGCGATGATAAACTTCGCGCTTCAGTGGATGGTTATAATATAGATTTACAAGAACTGGGGTGCTTTACTCCTGGTAGTTGGCAAATTAACTTCGGTGTGTGGCTATTTAAGAAAAAGATTGGTAGAAAACAGTTGTGTTTTCGCGGTGAATACTTCATGCTATTTATGCTCTCTTATCCCATTTACTCAGTCGAGGTGTGAAATGTCAAATGATGAGCCTGTACAGGCGGTAGTAGCCTAGAGTACTTACAACAACAACATGTGTAGTATGAATGTTATCAGTATGTATGCCAATTTTATGTGATCAGTTGTCACTGTGTGGTGAGACGGGATTGTTCTGTCAGTTTTTTTTACTTCTGCCTTTCCCAGTTATAAAGTTATGCTCACACTTAAATGCTGAACTCTCCTTATTGCTGACATTTCAGTGAAAAATCAGGTAGAGGGGAGTTAAATTGAGGGGTAAGTCTAGTACCGAACTCTCAAAGCCACATATTGGTAGCTTTCATATCAGTTTATTCTGCCCCTTTGAACTTAAGTTTTAAATTATTATTATATCTATATGTATATTCTTGAATTGGTTTTCTTCTGTAAGTGATTTCGCCATGATATGGCTACAATATTTCCAAAGTGGCATTAAGCCAAAATCATTCATTGTATCAGTAATTGTTAATTCTCATCATCTTCTCTCTTTCTTTCTTTTTTTTCTTTCAGACTGGTCACCATGGATTTGAGTGCCTTCCGGTCATTTCACAACATTATACTTCTGAACCAGCAGTCTAAGAGTGAAAATTAAAGGGTACATCTCTATATAGCCAGGGTTTGTTGTGCACAGCCACTTACACAACTGCATGTGCACAGGATATAGTAAGTGCCCTCACCACTATAAATTGTGAACTGGAGTATTGCAAATGGGTAATAATGTTAAGTTGCTAAGGTGCTCATCAGCTAGTTCTCCAAGCGGCGGAAGTCTTCTGATGTGTGGCAACTTGTTTTCAAGGCCATGCACCTCTTCTGTCAATCAGAACAGCAGGGGAGCATGTGCCTTGCTGCTCAGGTGACTCAGCATGCATCATGAATAGAACAGTGATTTAAAGGATACATGAAACACCTGGTTTATTTCTTTATGTGTACTTTAGGATGTGGCCTTCTACATTAAAGGTGTACTTTAGGTGAACTGGAGGTATTAATTTGCATAATTGGCAGTACCTCCAATACACCTCAATTATACCTCAGCCATACCCAAGATTAGATATGCTACACGTCAGTGGTACACCTCAAAGGTACTTCAAGTATACCTCCAGTACCTTCACTATGTACCCTTACAGTACATACAGAAAAGGTTTCTTGGCATTCTTTTTAAGGGTGTAAAATTCTTTCTAGACCATTGTTTTTTACTAAGGCCCCAGGAGTCAGTCTGGAAACTAATTATTTTTCTCTGGTGTGGTTAACAGTGATAGCTGTCAAAACAACTATTTCAGTGGTGGAGGAGGGAGGTTGGGGGGCAAATTTGGGGTGCTAAGCTGGTCCTGCATTTCCATTGTATCCATCGATGATGTCATTTCCAAATATTCCTGACCATTGATAGAAAATACGCATAACATAGAGAGGCTATTAAGAAATATGAAATGTACCTCAAAAAAAGAAAATTTTTTTCCTTTTTGGCATTTCTGTCTTCATTTTTCATAAAATTATACTCTTCATGTTATAGTATCTTTTCGGGTATCCTGTAATGTTTAGATGCAAGATTTCAAGACTTATTTGAAAGCAAATCACCCCCTCCCCTAATACATTCCGTGAGCAGATAAATTTAAAATAATATCAGTATGCAAAATAACTCAAAGTGAACATGAAGTGTAAGCTCTGGGAATTGAAAAGTACATTCCTTGAAATAGTAGTAGTGGGCTCAGTCGGTTAGCGTGCTAGCGCAGCGTAATGACCCAGGAGCCTCTCACCAATGCAGTCGCTGTGAGTTCAAGTCCAGATCATGCTGGCTTCCTCTCTGGCCGTAAGTGGGAAGGTCTTCCAGCAACCTGTGGATGGTCGTGGGTTTCCACCCACCATAATGCTGGCCGCCGCCCTATAAGAATCCTTGAAAAAAAAATCCTTGAAGTAGTGGTTGTCAGGGCCAGAACTGTGGTTTTTGGCTCTGCCAGGAGAACTAGTGAATTTGTGGTGTTGGATACAATATTCTGGGGATGTGCAGTTGTTGGTGATAGATGGGTAATTTTTCACTGCATACAAGAACTTTTAATGCATAACTCTGTGAAAGTACTGGTATTGTATAGATCGAATTCCTCCACACATGGATTCACCAGAAGCCATAGTATGCCAGCTTCCTTGCTATACATGTTTTGTAAAAATCTTACAATTTTGCTTGATTCCTAGTTGCCTGGGTGATGATGTTAATGGATCGTATGTTCACTGTTCAGTTGTCTAATGGTTAGAGTGTCTGCACCAAAGTCAGGAGATCTGAGATCAACCAGTGTTGGGTCATACCAAACATTTAAAAATGGTACTCACTTGACGCTCAGGACTGAAAGAATTGCAAGAGCAAGGAAACAGAATTGGTTAGCCCAGTGTCAGTATATTGTGATAGGGTGGGGTGTCATGCCTGATGTTTTTGGCTTTAAGCCAGGCATGTTTGTCAGCTGCCATTTCTCTCCGAGATGGATTGAACACATTGGTGAATGACCTTTTGTGTTTTAGGTGCAGGATATTTTTTGAACTGACTTGCTTCTGTTTCTACTGTTATTTGAGCCTACATGGCCATAAGTAAAAATATGTAGCATTTATGGGACTTTCTTAGGTGGTCCTGCATGAACTTCATTGAAGCTTACTCGGTTTCCAGTAATATGGCTTATATTTGCTCTGCAGGTGTGCATCACATGCTTATAGGTTTGTCAGTTACATGTCACAGGTTGGTGGTTTACTTCAGTCTGTCTTCTTTCCTCACCCCATGATGGTGGCAGCCACCAATCAATCCACGAACCAATTAAACTTTGGCTGACAGCCATATAAGTGTCATACCTCGAAACATAATTGTATGTATCAAACATTTACTGAGGTTTGTGTTTGTTACCTTGACAGGAATTAGTTTTTTGACAGCAGACTTTAGACTAAGGGATACCAAAGTGTCAACATGCACCCATATCTGATGCGAATATCGGAGAACTGTCCCATGATGAATGACAGGAAAACCAGAGTTCTGGTTGGGGGAGGAGGTGTGATTCTTGTGTTACTGCTGAAGAAACTGTACAGAGTTTATACTGTCAGGAATTTAAAGAAGAAGGTTGAAGAAAGGCGCAAAGAACGCCAGGAAGACTTTGATGCCTTGGCTGAAAAATTACAAGAGGACGGTGTAAGTTGGAGTTTCAGATCTTTTGTTTTTATATTTCACATTGCGATATTTCTTTCAGAGTGTACATAAAGTAAAAATAATGTATGCCTCAGATTAAAGGTAACAGCGAACTATATCAAGAAATATTTCAAATGATTTTTTTTTACATTTTTTCTTACCAAGGTATTCCACAAATATAAATTATTTTCTCAGTTGGATTTTTGAGACCATCTTTTCCAAAACTTTTTCACGTTAGTATTTTGATTGCTTAATATGATTGAAGATAATCAGAATTATTGTAATTCAGTTCACCACATAGCATCAAAAATTATAAAACATAAATGAAAATAGTTTTCATTAAATATTGCCTCAGATGTTTTCCATGGTGTTCAACTGGCACATCATTTATTGCCATTTCATCATTTATCATATAGAATTTATAAATTTAAATTTCCAGCCAATTTTTTTTATGGCGTATGCTTCAAAAGATACAGGTTTATACTAAAGCTGACTAGTTCTTCTTATTTGTTGTTTAGCTTACAATTGATGCTCGTAATGCTATCATAAGTCTAACCCTGAAAGAACTACAAGAGAAGTTGCGTAGTGGAGATCTGACTGCACAGGTTTGTGCTCAAAGCATATCAGTCCAGGGTGAGGATCAACCATTTTTTCCCCCTTTTTTGAATGTACGTCATTATTAGTGTATATGTGGCACAGTGGTGTTTGTCTGTCCCTCTTCATCTATCAATATATCTGTCCCAATTTCCATTTTTTCTGAATATCTTCATTTGACTTGGATTGATTTCAGAGTTAGCATGTGAATGGCTTACCAGGAATTGATTTTTGTCCCGGTTTCTCCATTTTTTGGTCTGTTCAATTGTTCAGATTTTTATTTTCTCACAAAAATATATCGTTCAAAGTGGATAGATTGATCTCAGATTTGGTAATTAACTATTTTGTGACTATTTCCTAAGGTTCAAGGTTGATAAACCTGAATTAGAACAGGCTTTTCTGACAACACACCTGTTTGACAACACACCTGCCCTGACTGTGGTAAAAGATACACTGTCTTTGTTGTAGGCATTGCAAGTCCAGCAGTTCACAAATTGTGCCATAGGGTTGATCAAAGAGTCAGAGGTGAGTTTATAATACTAATGGGCTTAATTTTTTGGAGGCAAAAATATTACAAAAATTAAGGAAATTAAGGTACAACTGTGTGGACTGCTTTGCCCTAAAATATACATTTCTAAAGACACAAAATTTAAGACTACATTTTCATCTAAATGACATAGGCTTACATTGCATACATGTACTTTGCATACATTTGTTTCTGAACAAGCATAGCAAGAATGCTCAGTATGGGCTTTAAGCTTGAGCATTTTTGAACATTTGTCACATTTTTTACTAGGTCTCGGGACATAACTTACTGAAAAATCTGCCTATATTTTGCCTGCAACTACATGTATGCTGTGATTATTACAAGCATATTTCGTCGCTGTTAAGAGCTTGTCCCTACAAACCAATATATCTGCTTATAGTGTGTCTGCTGCGTAATGGTGAAGATGTCTTAACCAAGCAGGTATTAATTAATCTGTTGCAGGATTTAGCTAAAGCCTGTGATAATTCTGTCTCTAAGGGCGGTATGTTACATGGTGTACCTGTCAGTATAAAGGAAAACTACTGTCTAAAGGTAAGTCCACCTTGATGGCTGATATTGGATAGAATTGCCTGAATGTGATATTTTATTGAACTTTAGACAACAATAATACCTTTATTACCTTTATTTAGTGCATATGACATGAGTGGTAAAACTGGCAACAAATAATAATATATTTACTTTAATCTGGGATTAAGATAGTCCGTCTATTTTAGACGGACTGTCATGTAAATGCATAGGATTCCTGCATAATCTAGGTCTCCTTTCCTAACACATTTCTGAAAATGTTCTTCTCTGTGTTATAATAGCGCATGCTGATGTGATTTTGCAATGTACTCTGTAGGCCAACATTTCTGCATCTGTTTACATGTCAAAGGTGGATGGCGTTGATCCAGTTTAACAACAAGGCAACTTTTTCTGTATGTTAACATGTTTTTTGTGTACTGAAGTTAATCATTGAAAATGTACTAAGCTTAAAGTATTTGAAGTGGGTAAATATACGTACAACTTTTGGTGTAGTACATCTATTGGTTAGTCTTGTCTGCTCAGGGCTATGACTGCACAGCAGGGATTGCCGGCCTTCTGGGCAATACCTTCCAGGAGGATGCTGTCATTGTCCAGGTAAAATTTAGAATAAGTTTTAGTACTCTATATGTTAGCTTAAGTCAAGAAGTGAAATTGAGGCAAAAAAAAAAGATTGTATTCACAGAGAGAAATACATTTTAGAAGGGATTACACAAATGGTCAATCAGGGTAACTGTTTGATGGAGGAAAAGGGAGGTATGAAAAATATAATTTAAGACCTATGACTGAGAAATTTCTGCCTACGGACCATTGACCGTCAGATGTTCTAATAAAGTTCCTTTTTAAATAATAGCCAAATTGATTGCTGTCAGGTACTTCATGATTTTGCCCAGAATCTACCGGATTTCCAGGAATCAAAACCTGATTACAAAATGTGTTTGAAATAGTCTTTACAATTAAGCATTGTGAAAAGAACCCTTCAAATAAATAATATTAAAATATATGATCGAAGCAGAGATTAAATATGAGTTAATATTACTTCTCATCTTTTGAAAATGTGTTTTTCAATCAGTACGTGTAGTATTGCCACTTAAAGATGCACCCATTTCCCC
Organism: Liolophura sinensis; assembly: GCF_032854445.1. NCBI lineage: Eukaryota > Metazoa > Mollusca > Polyplacophora > Chitonida > Chitonidae > Liolophura > Liolophura sinensis. The sequence continues at coordinate 36,628,761 of NC_088301.1, forward strand.
TGAAAATTCCTGAATATGCCATTGTTTTCTTAAGTAATTGCTTGTATCTGGGTTGTATCAGGTGCTGAAGGCTCAAGGTGCTGTACCTTTCATCAGAACTAATATTCCACAAACCTTGTTGAGGTGAGCATATTGCTTACAGGACTAAAATTCATTACATATCTTAAAATATTTTATTTTGCTTATAGGTTAGCATTTTTCAAGGCACACATTTTGCTTGATTCTGAATGATTCATGTGCCTCAATGGACCACTTAACAGTTTTTGTGAAGTAAAACATCAGAACACATGTTGCCATCAAAATTATCGTTTCAAGTCCTTCATGTGCTTCTGAAAGTGCATTTGTACATATTAAAATTTAGGTGAAATTCAGTAATACTTGTATATCTAAAATTTTGTCAGGAACCTGCATGATTTACCCAAGGCAACATATGCCTTCAACCTAAAATCTGACTGCTATGATAATAAGGATTTATTTATTTATTGATTAGTGATTTATGCCGTACTTAGTATTTCACATGTACGATGGCGGCATTGTGGTGGAGGAAACCGGGCAGAGCCCGGGTGAAACCCACGACTATCCGCAGGTTGCTTACAGACATTCCCACTTACGGCCAGAGATAAAGCCAGCATGAGCTGGACTTGAACTCACAGCAACCACATTGGTGAGAGACTCCTGTGTCATTACGCTGTGCTAGCGCGCTAACCAACTGAGCCACAGACGCCCCATGATATTGAGGAAGCAAGCTATAGTATGGTGTAAAACTTTATTGCAAATAATGCCTGCTGCTGTGTGAGTCCTCCATTAGACACATCATAGGAAGAGGCAAACATGTAACAATGTAAGGATGGTGAATTACTACACAAACATGAATTCAAACAAAATGCACTCGAAATTTATGTGAGGTAAGGCCTAGTGCACACGGACAACATTTGTTATTGAAAATCCTGATGTCATGTGATATGGAATATTGAGTACCTGCATACTTGCAGCATTTGTTGTCCATTTTTGTCCATTTTCAAGATTTAAGCAGCGAAAGATGGTCACATTATACGTTCAAGGTCATGTGACCCCAAAATCAGCTAGTTCTCACAGCTTCCATTTTGTATGTACTCACATGACATTTCCATAGACACTGATTGGTAGATGTAGACGACAAGATCTGTCAAGGCCCAGATTGCCCTCTCACATGCCCTCTCATTTGTTTCTGGACTTTTTGTTGCCCAAAGCTAAACAAGCTGAATCTTTGGATCAAGTGTTCCAAACTCAGGAATTCTAGATGTGGTTGTCCACACATGAGTAAATTTCAGAGATTTTTTATTGTCTAGAAATTTCGTTTCCAACAACAACTGTTGCTTGTGTGCGCTCAGCTTAAGTGCAAAAAGTGAAAAAAAAGGCAAAGAAAAATGTTCATTTTGTATGTACAAGTGCACATACATACACTGTGCATAATTTTTATTTGTTCATTTTTAGTGCTGAATGCAGTAATCCTATATATGGTGTTACTGTGAACCCTCATGATGTCAGCCGGTGTCCAGGGGGGTCCTCTGGTGGTGAGGGGGCCCTGGTTGGATCTGAAGGCTCCATTCTTGGCTTTGGTACAGACATTGGGGGCAGTCTTCGCATCCCTGCTCACATGTGTGGCATCTACAGCTTAAAGCCCACACGTGACAGACTCAGGTAACTCAATTCCTTTATAACTATACATACCTTACTGGCATCAGTTTACACTGGCAAGATGTCAATAAAATAATTGAAATATAATAAAATGTAACATTGTTTTTGCTGCAGTTGATCAGCCCCAAAGCAATGATGTCTGCAGCTGTGCCTTTGTGTCATTAGAGAGGTGATATACTCCTAGCCATCATTAAAAATATGTACGGCATAAGCTGAACCTAATCTAAAGTTTTTATACGTTTAAATTTTGATAGTTTCTCTTTCTCTTCATGTGGCAGAATAATAAAAAAGAATTCCATGCCAACTGAGACAGTTTTCTTATCTGATAGGATCAGGTTTTGACCAGCAAAGAATTTATGACTCTAAACCTTCCTAAAAAATCTCAGAGATAAATATCAGTTAAATAAAGGAATAAATAATCAAACCTCATTCTAACAAATGCCAGTATTATCCAAGATGAGAAACATGCAATCTTAATTGCTCATAGGAACAAACCAACTCAGAAACAATATTACATAGCTTTAATTGTAACACAATTGCAACAGTATACATATATATATATATATATATATATATATATATGTACATATGTAAATTCTCCTCGCCAGGGATCTTTCTCTTTTATTCAAATATATATATATATATATATATTGGCTATACTGTCTTATATATACATTGACATTCAATACAACTTCTTGTTTTCTTGTTTTCTTATAGCTCAAAAGGGATATTTGGACTCCTCAAGGGGCAAAACTTAAGTATGGGCTCGTTAATGTACGAAATCCCTATACGTCCAAAATTATTACTTTTCTAATGAAAGTGTGCATGCACATGTATGTGTTTTCATTCAGAAATCATCCTCAAGCTATCCGAGAAAATCTGTGTTGGGGTATACTGATTCATAATGTATTCCATATGTAGGTTTAGATGTGCATCATATACATAACACTAAAGCTAAAGTTTATACAGTTACTTCTGTAGTTCAGCAACATAAGTCAGTACATTCACAAAAATGTCCTTTGTCATGACATCATCTTTTTGAATTACACCTCAACATTTTTTTCTGTTTTTTTTTCTCCTTCATCAGTCCAAGCTTGCCCAGGTCCAATGGCTCATGATGTGAACAGCCTTGCTGTTGCCATGGAGGCTCTTCTTTCACCGCTCATGTATGAACTGGATCCTGTACTACCTCGCATGCCATTTAACTCCAAGGTAAAGCAGAATGGCCAATGAGGATTTCTTTATCACCTTGACTTTTGTGGTAAATGGTTGTTTCCACCGATGAATAATGAAACACAGAAATGTACAACATAAAACCAGAAGCATTTACCATAATGAATTATGTATTTAACTAAAGTGTGGCCTGTAAATATGTACTTCCAGATTGTACATAGCATCCTTAAAATGAAACTTTTGTTGGCAACATTAAGATTTAGGAACATCCTTTTCCTTCCTTTGAGATATTTGTTTTACTACTTTTTATATTGCAGGTTTACAGAAGTACAAATCCATTGAGAATTGGCTATTTTCTGGATACAGGTGTTGTGCAGCCCATCCCAGCTGTCCAAAGGGCAGTTCACCTGGCAAAAGAAGTTCTTCAACAGCAAGGCCACACGGTCAGCTCACTAATACATGTATACAGGCATATGCAAAGATGACAGTTCTGTCTTGTGCTAAAAATGCATTATATCCAACCCACTAAGCTCAGGAGATTAGATACAAATTTAGCTGAAATATACAAATATTAATATTAAACACTGATATTATGCACTTGACATTGATTATTTATTTATTTATTTGATTGGTGTTTTTCACTTATACGACGGCAGCCAGCATTATGGTGGGTGGAAACCGGGCACAGCCCGGGGGAAACCCACGACCATCCGCAGGTTCCTGAAAGACCTTCCCACTTACGGCCAGAGAGGAAGCCAGCATGAGCTGGACTTGAACTCACAGCGACTGCATTGGTGAGAGGCTTCTGGGTCATTATGCTGCGCTAGCGCGCTAACCGACTGAGCCACGGAGGCCCCCACTTGACATTGAAAGAACATCTGTGGCTGCCTAAACTCTTATGATCATGTTATTTTATTCACCTAAGAGATGTGTTGGGGGCCAGTGGTTAGTATGCCAGTGGAGTGCAATGACCCAGGAGCCTCTCACCAATGGATGGCTGTGAGTTCAAGTCCATCTGTGCTGGCTGTTTCTCCAGTCATAAGTCCATCTGTGCTGGCTGTTTCTCCAGTCATCTGTGGGGGAGGTCTGCAGGTAACCTGCAGATGGTTGTGGGTTTCCTCCATGTTCTGCTCTTTCTCCTCCCGCCATAATGCTGGCTCCCATCATACAAGTGAAATATTCTTGAGTATGGTGTAAAGCACCAGTCAAATAAATAAATAAGAGATGACTTGAAGAGTTTTACCATGATATGAACCATGTAGGCAAAGAGGCTTTAATTATTCATTCTTGAGGTGAGATAAATATTGAATATTTTGTGAATTTTCCAGTTGAAAAGAATTCATTGATGTGTTTAAATTTTTTTATTATTTTTATAGATATTGTTTGATAGAATAATGTAATTCTGAAGTTGTGTGAAAACCCTTCTTTTTTATTATTGATTTTCAGTTCGTTCAGATTGAGCCCCCATGTGTGGAAGATGCATTATTCAGACTGTATTCTTCTGCTTTGTTTGGGGATGGAGGTCACAGTTTCATGAGATACCTGTAAATGTTAATTATTGTTATCAGCATGTGAAATGCATCTAGGGTGCTTGACAGATGTAATAGTAAAAATAAAGTTAATATAAAAAATGAGGTTGATTGATAGGGGTTGTCCTGGAAGATCACACTTTGTATGACAAATACATGTAGCAGAAGAAAAGTTATATGGCGCACAGACAAGTATACAGGAATCAGAGTGTATGATGAATTGACCAAATGTGACAAAAGTTTTCTGTGACAGTTTGAAACACCATGACTGAGAAAAAAAATGCTAATTGAGCTTCACCATGCTTTAAGTGTCCTTTTGCAAATATTTTGTGCATATTGTGGTGCTTGAAGTTTCTAGAGTTGGGATTGGGGTGGGGTGGGGTGCGTTTTACCAGTTATAATAAATTATAGCTACTTTGTCTTTTTGTGATTTTCTAATGAAACTGCATACGCTACATATACATTGTGACAAAAGCACGTTTTACTGATAACTGATAAAATATTGCATATCCCAAGTTGTAACAAATGCAGATTTTACCTTGTCTCTGAGAAGAAGAATCGGTTAGAATTTATTCAGTCTATATCATCCCCTTCTCCTCAGGGACAAGGATTTAAGTGATGTCTCCAGTCAGAAACTTTGGGCTATTCTATGGTTGCCTAGAAGACTTAAGTGGATTCTGTCTACCCTTGTGGGGTTAGTGGTGAGTAACAGTGATAAATTTATTCGGATCACAATTTCTCATTAATGTGTTAGATGACAGTGCAGATTTTGCTTACCAGAACAAGCCGTTGTGGAAATGTATTTGAGACCGTGTATTCCAGGGTATATATTTATATTTTAACTTACCAATTGGCTTTTTCTGAACAGTTTGCAGTGACTGATTTTTGCTTATAGAATTGGTCATTCTTTAAAACATACATGTGTATACTTGTCTCTTTCACACAGTAATATTTTTCACTCACACTCAAATTATGTTTGAATGCCTTGGTTGATGTTACAAGCTCTTCTGTCTTCATTGTAGATAAACTGGTTTTAAAAGTAGGGCTTTATCAGCTCTCAGGCATCAGTGAGTGGTGTAGACAAGGAGACCGAGGGAGATAAAGAGAGCATGGTAGAGGGGGGGGGGGCTATAGACAAAGTCAGTGGGGTAGACAAAGTGGGTGAGTGTGTTAGAAAAAGTGAGTGAGTGAGTATAAACAAAGTGAATGAGTGGAAGTAGACAAAGAGGGTGAAGGAGTTTGACAAAGTGCGTGAGCACAGATAGACAAAGTGAGTGAGTAGGGGTAGACAAAGTGAGTGAGTAGGGGTAGATAAAGTGAGTGTATGGGTAGACAAAGTGAGTGAGAAGGGGTAGACAAAGTGAGTGTATGGGTAGACAAAGTGAGTGAGAAGGGGTAGACAAAGTGAGTGTGTATGGCTAGACAAAGTGAGTGAGTAGGGATAGACCAAGTGAGTGTGTATGGGTAGACAAAGTGAGTGAGAAGGGGTAGACAAAGTGAGTGTGTAGGGGTAGGCAAAGTGAGTGAGTAGGGATAGACCAAGTGAGTGTGTATGGGTAGACAAAGTGAGTGAGTAGGGATAGACCAAGTGAGTGTGTATGGGTAGACAAAGTGAGTGAGTAGGGATAGACCAAGTGAGTGTTTAGGGGTAGGCAAAGGTAGTGATGGAAAGTAGACAATGTGACCCAGAGGCAGTAGACAAAGGGACAGGGTAAACAAAGTGAGTCAGTAGGGTAGACAAAGTGAGTGAGGAAGAGTGAGCAATGTGACTGAGTAGGGTAGACTAACTATGTAGACAAAGTGAGCGAGCATTGGTAGACAATGTGAGTGAGGAAGGGTACACAAAGTGAGTGAGTGGGGTAGACAGTAACTGATGGGTAAACAATGTGACTGAGTGGTGGTAGACAAAGTGAGTGAAGGAGGGTAAATATAGTAACTGAGTAGGGTAGACAGTAACTGAGTAGGAAGACAAAGTGAGTGAGGGAGGGGACTAGGAACTGATACAAGTATATCACCTCTGTGGATGCCACAGTCGTTTTCTTAAACATTTGTTTTTTTCAGAGCCCTAAACATGGCAGAATGCTATTGTCAAGTAAAGGTGTGGAGTGAGTATACTGAAGGCGTCATGAACGCAATAGCATAATCCTAAAATATTGAAACATTACTAAATTATGGTTTTCATGCTTCTTGGACATTTTTGTGATCTATTTCTAAAATGTTTAGGGATACTCTGTTTCTGTAATAGAGATACAACTTCTAGTAGCATTGTGTATTTCTTGTGAAAGTATTTATTTCTAACTTGACATTTGTACGATAAAGTCCAATAATTCTGATATTTGTTTTTACTGGAATTATTTCTGTTGCAGTTCTGTTGCTGAATGGTGGCAGCTTACCCTAGACATCCAGGTAACATCCGAAATGGGGAACATTTGCTTGCCCTGAGTAATTTAGGCCTAATCTGTGTAGTCTATTGCTCATTCCTACTTTTATGGGGACATTTTGTTTGCAGACTCCTAATGTATTAATCATCAAAGCAAGAAAACAGTGGTCAATAAGTTTGTACCCTTGTCGCCATTTGGTGCATACTAATGCAATATGTGCTGTAAAGAATTCACTGTGTTTCCCCTAAATTTTAGCGTTGTGCAGAACGGCACAGTTTGCTGGATTCTAATGTATTTATTTACCTTGTATGGTGGCTTAAGAGTTTTTGTTAAAAATTGATGAATTTCTTATCAGAAAAACTTGAGAATTGGCATCAGAAGTATCATTTTGTGTGCTTCTGAAAGTGCATTATTACATTCAAAAGTTTAGGCATAATACAGTATCCACTTGAACCTAATTTAAGCAGAAAGGCTTAGGACAGCAATAGATATGTAAGGACAGTAATAGTAAAAATAAAGTTAATATGATAGCAAAAAAAATGAGGTTGATTGTTTGTGGTTGTCCTGGAAGATCACAATTTTTTATGACAATACAGTATCCACTTGAACCTAATTTAAGCAAAAAGGCTAAGGACAGCAATAGATATGTACAGATAAGACCTGCCCTACATGTACATATCAATTAATCAACACTGGTATTGATACTCCTTCCCAACCATGATCCTTCAAAACACTAATCATTGGGCACGAGGTTATCAGCAAAGCACCCCATGTTCAAAATAACCGAAATGTGATTTATCCTAGGAATTTTTACTTCAATAATGAGAGTTATTTCTGTTCTTCATGACAAAATTTCAAAAGTTTGCATATAGTACCATAAGTTAAGATAATTCTGACTTAAGTTGAAGACAGTTTCATGATCCTGGTGTCTGCTGGATTATTTTTTCAAGCATCCATGTCCAAGATTGGTTTGACAAGATGTTGAGTATATTTACCAGACCATTGTTTTGTTGATGAATTATTATTTTTTTTTCAAATTCTATTTATACTGGTAGTTAATTATAATCTTGTTTGTGTTTGTAGAAATATAGAGAGATGTTTATCGAGCAATGGCAAAAGTTAAAACTAGATGTGGTTGTCTCACCTGGATATGCCTCCACAGCCACACCCTCTGGGTTTGCTTCGGAGGCAGAAGGTAAAAACAGTCTCTTAATGATTATCTTAATAATTAAAACAGTCTGTTTTTCTTGAAGCAGTAATCTTTAGAAAAATTCTCAACTAGCACCTAAGCAAACATTAAAACTGTTCTATTTGAACTTCTTTTTGAACAGGCAGCACGTCTTACACCACCATATACAATGTTCTGAACTTTCCGGCGGGTTCCATGCCTGTTACCAAGGTTTCAACTCAAGATGAAGAGGACTTGCAGCAACATTATCATCCCAAAAATCATCATGAAAGGGTGCTCCAAAAGGTAATTCTAATAATACATTGACTGGCACTCTAATACATGGCCCCTTTAAAAACAATTTAGTAGGGCAACTAGCGGGACACCACTTGAAATCGTTATTAAGTCAGCTCATAAAATTTCAATATCTTGAAAACTGGTAAAGGTATAAAAACCAAACTTTGAAGTTTTAATAAAGAATATATGAAGCAACTTTTGACATTTGTGCTGTTTGGCCATGATTTACCAGCCACTTTGAATTTCATTGATAAGCTTAGAAAATCGGCATCTCCAAGACGGCTAAACCCGTCGACGTAAAATTTAGTTTCTAGGTGGATTGTCCAACAAAGATTCAAAAAATCATTGAGTTTGGTGTGCACATTAAGTAAAAACGGACCAATGAAATTAGCTCAAAATAAGGTTAACTCTTAAAAACTGCACAATTGTATTGAACTAAAACATTTATGAGAATACCTTGACCTATGGATTATGAATTTCAAAGAACCTTTCTTGTTTGAGTAGTGGTTTTCAGGTAATTGCCAAAAAAACATTAAAAAAAAATTTAAGAAATTGTTCGAATTTTCTCCAAAATTCAACAAGTGAGCTTTATGCAAGACTGCATGAAACTTGTCACTGCAGTTTACCATAGGAACAGGCAGCAACTTTGCAATAATGTATTGTTTCTGTCTTTTGTTCTTGTTCTTCAGCAGAAAATCAAGCCACCTAATTTCTGTGCTAGTCTTCACTAATAGGCCCATGGTAAATGATGTCTGGCAATCTAGGGTTCAAATCCATACATTCCTTTTTCTTCTTTCTTCGTTCTTAATCTTATTTTTACTATTCAGCATACAATTTATGCAGAGCGTACAGAGTCGATCCCCAGAATTACTGTCCATGACAGCTATGCATGTAGCCCAGTACTGCTATCTGAGAGCAGTGTTTCTTAACTTTTCACTGGTCACAACCCCCACTGGCATTGTATCTAGCTTCTTGTGGTTCAAATCCAGATTATTCCTGCCTATTCTTTTTTTCTTTTTTTGTTTCCATTATCATGAACTTCTCTGCCACTACCTTGACAGATTGTATGATGGTGGATTCACCTGTTTGTCTGTCTGTCAGAAGCAGCCACCTATGTTTATCACAGGGATGTTAGCAGGCAATGTTTTTCTTTTCATTGTTCTTGATTGTTTCTTGTTTCAGGTTCTTGTGGGTAGTAAAAGGGATGCCTGTTAACGTCCAGTGTGTTGCTTTACCTTTTCAAGAGGAGCTGGTCCTGCGAATAATGAGAGACTTGGAAAGGGTTTGATCAACCAGCATGTTTCAACCTCAGCTAATCATGTGAAGTAGATATTGCCTCAGTTATGGTTTTCTAATTGGGCTTACTGTTATTGTTTATTTAGCCAGCTTTTTACAGGAGAAGATGCTCAGGCTGTTAAGATGTGACTGTGTAATTGAATATATACATAAACGCTTATATTAATGCCAGTTCTTCGGGACTCATGGTATCCAAGTTAATAACAGATCTGGCGGAGTTGCGAAGATGCATTTTGTGCCCATTATCCATTAGAATGAGGATAAACATGTGACCTACTTATTGTTATAGCAGAAGAAAGTTGTACTGCAAGCTTTTTGCTATAATCAAAAGCTCCAAGACGAATTTCACTTAAGTGAATACATTCACTAAATTCATCATCATACTATAGTCTATCCTTCATGGTGCAGACCTCATTGAGGAAGTTAACTGTTCATAGACTGTAATATTTTGATGGTTTTGATACAGAACATAACAAAGAATAAATTTTGCAAGAACAAATGAACTAAAATTATTTTATAATCAAGACTTTTTGGACAAGTGGTTTTCACTGAAACCCACAAAACCGATTCTTTTACAGGAACAAATGACTTTAAGCTTTGTGGTTTTGAAAGAAATCTTGTAACAGAACCTTAACAATATTTCAGGTTGTTAGCTTTTACTCGGATCATGGGTCTGCAGTGAATCATGTCAGTATATTTTGTGTGTGCATTAGTACAGATGTATCGGCATTGATGAACAAGTATATATTACTCAAGTGCTATTATATTATCAGCTTAATTTTTTGGAGTGTCAAGCTGATTTAGTTATTGTTTATTTGAATGTTCATTTGGATAAATGATGCTTTAACATAATAGTTAAGTTTCTTTATTTTTCAGTCTAAAATGTTTTGTTGTTTGTTTTACCAGAGGATGAGATTTTTGTCACGTTTTTAATCTTGTGTTAGGGAAAGTTATTACTGTATTTTTGTGTCTCTTCCGTTGTTATCTTTGATATTATGTACCAGCTTTGTTTTGTTTTGTTTGAGTAATACACATTATACAGCAAAAAAGCAACTTGATATTGTTCTCGAGGCTGCAGCATATGTGCATATGGTGTCTGCTTGGCTTAATTTAAACAGACTGCTCACTAGTTTAAAAGTAGTATTTAGGTGAGTGTTATTCAGTCAGACAACGTATTGAGATAATGTAAGAAAGTGGTTGCGTCATTGTCCAGTTACAATTTATTGAGTTTGTAGACAAATTATAGTTGTAACTTGTCATGGTTAAGGGGTTTAATTTGAAGGCTTGGTTGGACTCTTTTGTACTAGGTGGAGTCCTTTTGTACTATAAGCTGATGTGTACCCTAATTCTTCTAAAATTTGGGGCAAGTATTAGTAAGATTGATTGTAGAATATTACATTTCTTTACCAGCCATTTGGAAAAGTAAAGATATGAGTACATTGTTCATTAAAATTAGATGGTCTAACCATGTAAGAAAAAAGGAAATCAGTATTAATGCTTGAATTACATATATACTGGCTAAAATGAGCAGAACTGGCATCCCAAATTTTAGAATAAATAGGGTATTGTTGCCTGTTGTGTTAAAATTTAAGACGTCTGTCTTGTAGGCAAGGTTACACTTTTTTGTTTATCGTCGAGGTTGGTTATAATTTTCAGTTTAGACTGGGTTGGAGGTGAATTGGGTGTATGTTTGGCATATGCACGTACGATTTTGGTAGCATGACTTGAATTATATTTCAGTCACCATTTGAAAACAGTTCCTTTGCAAAAATGAGAGCTTGCCAATACAGCTCCTATAATTCTCACGAGATTGTCTGGAAAATTTTCAGGTGTACTGAGATTATAGCTATTTAAACTTTGTTGTTGTGACCATCTGATATTGTTTTTAAATTTAAAGAATTACTACCAAAGGGTCATTACTCACTTTTAATGGAGTTGAATTAACCTGGGTTTCTCATAACACTGGCTTTTTCACAAAAAATAACTTGATTACAGTTATAAACCTTTGAAAATGTTGTTTTCCATTAGCATCTGTAAGATCTGTATTTTTCATTTCCTGAAACATTATAAACACATTTTACCAATACTAACCATTGTGTATGATTCTTACAGTGCACACACTTCTTAAGCACTGTAACAAATGTGTTTATTTTTCTGTTTTATATTTATGAGTTTGTAGTGTTTTATTGCCTTTCTCACCCATAGAAATACTTACTGAACATTTCCACAAAATGTGTTTATTTTACTGTCCTTATTTGCCAACTTTAACTTTTACCCATAGAATACTTAATAAAGATTTCCACCTGTGATGTATGTAATAACTCTGGGATGTTAGGGGCTGATTAATCAACATAGTGTTTTACAACTGTGTTGGTTGTTGGTATGTGATATAAAGCCTTCCTCTAATATTTGGTTTTGCTGTCTTGGTTTTTCATATTTTTCTTGTGAAGTTAAAAAATATTAGATATGGCAGATTTATTTCCTTGTTCTGTCTTTGTGCATATGATAAAACCAATATTGAAATGCATATGACACTTACAAGGTTCTTTAATCATGCATTATCATTTTTACATCAGATCTGTTTTACGTTGTCTGTGCAGCTTTGTTAGTTTATATAGAACTGTAAGGTTAACATTTGAAAATGAAAAATTACATTTACTGAAGTTTCCTGAACCATGTTTTGTATTAGACTTATTGTATTAACAGCCAATGTACACACATAAAACTGAGATTTATGATATATTTTTACCTAAATTTTAATCAGAGAATTCTTCACAATTGCATGCTCATGTTGTACACTATTTAAACAAAAAAAATAATAAAGCGTACATTTAGAATAGTAAAATACTCAAGGTATATACATGTATGTACAGATTATTAGGGAAATGGTTGTACTGATGATTATGCATTACTTAATAAAGATACAGCAAATATTTTACCAAACTATGTTGTGAGCTTTATGTTTCTACACCTATTCCAGGTGTAATAGTTCATATCTGTCATTTGAAAGTAGGAATATTAGTCAACAAATCAACAAATATTATTTGTTACGTAGTATTAAGTAGTATTCCTAGGTAGTATTAATTTATCATTTTGGTATTTAATCTGTTGATTGAATTTTTTTCTTTTCTTTTTTTTTATTATTTTTTTCATTATTTTCATTCCAGTCTTGTTTTCTTTGCATATCATTAGTATGAACCAATTTTGTGAATAAGATGCCTGTCATGATCTTCTGTCCCCAGGATCTTTGAAGCTGATTTAGACTAAAGTCAAACTTAGTCTTAACATCAAAATGCTTTTCTGTGCTGACATTGTGATTTATCTTAGGAATTTTCTACTTTAATACTGAGTGTTGTCTTAGTGCTTCATGACAAAATCAACAAACGGTATTTAAGTTTGAGTAAAAGTTCTGGAATTATACCAATGTTTGAAATTTAAGTCTAAGAAGGCTTTATATTCAAAGTCCTGAAGAATTGCACTGACAGCCTTGGAAATACTAGATGAACACAAGTTTGTTCTGGACCATTGTGATCATGAGTCAGTAGCTTAGCTGCTGCTAAATGTCTGACTTGTATGTGGGTGTGGTCCTCGGTGGCCTAGTGGTTAGCATGCTGATGCAGAACAATAACCCAGGTGCCTTTCACCAGTGCCCTTGTTATGAGCTATGCTTCCTCTCTGGTCAAACATGGGAAGGCCTGCCAGCAACCAGCAGATGGCCACAGGTTTTCCTCCGGGTTTTGTTTGGTTTTCTTCCACAATAACACTGGCCACTGACATATAAGTGAAATATTTTTCAGTATTGGTATAGTGTAAAACTCCAATCAAATAAGCAGATAAATGTATCTGGGTGAGAGATGCTGTTGTTTCTTTAGGTTTCTTCGTCCATAAATCAAACAGCTGTCTTTTAAGGGAAATTTTCTTGAGCTCAGCACTAATCAAGAAGTAAATAAGTAAACTTTTCTTTTTCTGTCCACTTTAAGAGATGCGTAGATAGACTTCAGCAGCAGATAGCATCAGAAGTCAAGGTATACATCTATTTTTACCTCCACACTTTAACCAGCAGTGATGTGACAATGGCCAGTGTTTTTATGGCGACAACGCTGATGATGAATATAATACTTAGTTATCTATACATTCTGTTTAATTCTTTTAATTATTTACTTATTTTTGTTGAGAGAAATGGAGAGGAATGGTTTACAGTGTTATCCCCCCTGATGCGCATTTGTAGAGGCGAGCGTTGCACGCGCCACTACATGTTGTTGTTGCAGCAATGAATACAGGAATAGCTTATTTTCTTTGCAATCAATATCTGTCTATTATTTATATCGGGAAGAAATTAATTTCACCCAGCAGATTCAGACATGTCAGGAAACAGAGCACCGGTCAATCACGGTAGGTTACCATACTTTACATTACTTTGGTAAAACCAAAACGTTCCTGTAGTTGAGTCATATTACCTGGAATCAAAAAAAAAATAATAATAAAACAAAGATCTACACTCAGTACAGTTGAAATAGTCTAGCTGGTGTTCGGAACTTGCTCTCTCAAGTCTCATTTGTGTTCCTCCCTGAATACTTTAGAGCGACTTGACGAGACCTAATATCTTCCAGGTATACGTACATATATCTCTTTCGGCAGCGAAAAATCCGAGTGTTGCTTAGCTAAAAAAATTATTTTCACTGATTTTAATATTTCCTATTTAGGCACCCTACGTAAAATATATTTCATGGTAAAACAGATGTGTTGAAATCAGTATCATAACTGTACACGCGTGCTACATGTGCAAATGTTATCAGTACCAGTGCGTGTGTAGGACTACCGATAAAGTATGCACAAATTCATTAAGCTGTCAGACATAAAGGAGAAATAATACAGGCCAGCCAATGAAATCATTCATGGCTGTACTTTAAACAGGAATGTAATTTATTTGTTATTGTTGTCTGTTCGGATGAAAGCAGCCTGAGCTGAAAGACCTGTTCGTTGTCATCCATCAGAATTTGACAGTAGGTTGTGATATCCTAATCTTAGTGGTTTGTAGCTGCCGCATCTCTTAACAAATGTGACAATGAGGCCATTTATGTATGCTCATTGTTTTAGTATGTAACTCAGTCTTTGAATGTTAGAGCAGTAATAAAAGTTGATTAAACGGTGCATTGGCTTCTTTCGTGACATTTTTGTCTAATCTCAGTTATTGTTTATGATTTCTGTTCTGTTGTTGGGACAGATTATAAATAGCAATGGGTAAGGAGAACAAGGGCTCCAACACAATTCGCCGCAGAAAGAACAAGCCGACTGTAGAGGAGATCAGCAAAGCCCGAGAGAAGTGCCCATCAGCCCCACTTGTAGCTTCTTCCTTAGAAGATGAAGGAAGCTACATGTTTAATGAGGAAGTTTTGGGTCCGTCACCAATGAAGCAAATCATGTCTTCTGATCAGCAGTTATTCCTTGGTCTTTTTGCGTTCAGAACTGTCAATGCTTTACTCGTACAGACCTACTTTGTCCCTGATGAGTTCTGGCAGTCACAAGAAGTAGCTCACAAAATGGTGTTTGGGTGAGGCAGTATTTTTATCACACCTCTTATTCCAAGAAGCGTGACACTACATGTATATGTAGTAAACTTAAGTTTCAAGGCAGAGATATTGAATGTGTTACCTCAAAAAAGACAATTTAGTGTTTGTCTACAAGGTCATAAATGAATCACAGCACAGGAGTAACAATTTGCTCTGATTTAATTAAATTGTTTCTAATTGCCATTGGGGTGGGGTGCCTCCATGGCCTAGTGGTTAGTGTTCTAGTTCAGCACAATAACCCAGGATTCACCCAGACCAGTTCCCTTCTTCCATAACGTTTGCCACCGTCCTATAAATGAAATATTCTTGAGTAAGGTGTAAAACACTAATCAAATAATAAATAATTCATTTACTGTAGGTATGGTTACCTAACTTGGGAGTGGCGCTATGGTTTACGTGGCTACCTTTATCCAAGCATGTTTGCTATTTTCTTCAAGATCTTGGCAGTGTTTGGTTTGGACAATAGACTCATGCTGGTAAGACAAGTGAAAATCATGCAGCTAATACATTTCTGCATGTGAGATTCTTTCACCACATTTGTAACCACACTGTTACATATGAAGACAGAAACGTAAAAATTTTAATATATATCCGTGCAAAGACCTATGTAATCTTGTGTGATCTGAAAACAAATAAATTAATTGTTTCCTTTCTTTGTGATTCATGCTAATTCTGTCATTTTCATCGATGATATTCACATTCTTGATGTGACTCTGTCTTACCCAACATGTAGTGTAATTAGTGTTTGCTTTTCCGTGCCTTGCTAACTGCTGGAACTTGAAAGAAATAAAAGAAAGAAAGAATTCAAGAGCAGCAACCATTCTATATCTATTTCTCAGATAAAGATGCCTCGAATTGTTCAGGGGTTTTGGGCTGCCTGTGGTGACCTGTTTTTGTACAAACTATCAAGGCGGTTAAGTGACCGTCCCACTGCCCAGTGGGCACTCCTGTGTCAGATCCTATCCTGGGTGACCCTCTACATGAGCACACGGACCCTCAGCAACTCCTTGGAGTCTGTCCTCACTGTCATGGCATTGTACTACTACCCCTGGCCAGGAAAACCTAGGTATGAAATAACAGGAACAAATAGCCCTGAATGTGTTGACTTTTATGAAACTAATAATACTTTTCTTCAAAACTTCAAAAACTTCAAAAGCAAACTCTGACGAAATCTCGAGTATGAAATTTTATTGGAACACCATTGTCAGAAAACTTTTGATATAAATTTTGTTGTATTATTGTAAAACTAACTGCCCTGTAAAGCTTCAGTGAAAGAAAAAATAAAACTGGAACTCAGTTTCTGTTGCAAGTGTGCATTTTCTGCCTTTTAAGATTTTGCAAGGTTTAGATTATGTTCATGAAATATCCTTTTTTGGTCAGATTTTCACAATCCTCACTAGGGTTATGGAAAAATTTCAATTTATTAGTGAAGGTATTTTTTTTTGTGCAGGCTTGGTTCATGGAAGTTTTTGGCACTGGCAGCTTTGTCTGTTCTCATCCGTCCTACAGCAGCTGTTGTTTGGATTCTGCTCTGCTCCTGGCATTTGCAGCAACAGAAACAGAATCTGTTGCGACAACTCAGGGTTTATGTGCTTGTGGGGTATGTAGGAGTTATTTTTAACATGTTGTTTTAAATCAAGTTACTGGTTCTTTTATGTTAGATGGTATAGACTTTGTTGTAAGCCTGTTTTTAAAGAAGAAAAGAAAGCAAATATGGATTCTGAGCGGATTGTGGGGTAGTTAAGAATAAGGCCATGATAGTAATGTTAAGTTTCTTGCATGTATTGCCCAGGTGCTCTGCCAGGGCATATTCATGAGACGGAGACCTGGATGTTGTACATGTGACTTTTCCCAAACATTAAGATTGCCTGAATTGTAAATTCAAAGAAAGAACGCATCACAAAGCTTTCTGTTTTCTTCGTAAGTGTTTGTAGTGTTTTGGGATCTTCTAACACCTTGTTCAAATGTGAAAAAAATTTAAAGCTAGTATTTATGAAGAGAGCATTCATAGGTCAGTAAACTACTTGTACCCGTTTTTGCTGGAAACCTACCAACTTAAAAGTCAAAGTATATTTCAAAGTAAAAACAGTTGCACTAGACTGCATATTTCAGGAATAGTGGAATGCAAATATTTTCCACCTAATTTATTTTGTTGAAAATGTGTTTCCAGCCTGAAATTGTGTTTCATACATTTTTATTCTAAGCTTTCAATGTAAAGAGCTATGTCTTAGCATTGTTTATCTTATACATAATGAGTTGCCATCTCACTTGTGTTTACAGATCTGTGGCCCTGGCCAGCTCAGCTCTTCTGGATCGTCTGTGTTATGGACATTGGGTGAATGTTCAGTATAACTTCATGGAATTCAATGTGTTATCTGGTATGGGAACCTTCTATGGATCCCACCCCTGGCACTGGTATCTCACCCAGGGTGTGCCTATCCTGCTTACCACCCATTTACTGCCGTTTACCCTTGGGGTCTGGTGGGCACGAAACAAGGTGCTGCTCTGGGTCATTCTCTGGATTATATTTATATACAGGTGAGAATATGATTAAAGGTCAATAGCGGACCAAAATGATAACAGAACAGCTAAGTGTATTATTAGTACTGGAATATGTCAGCAGCAATTTATTTCCCTATGTGTGTTAGTCCTGTCAAGAAAGCCACATGTAGTGCTGTTTTAAATCAAAAACAGTGCCCAGAATAAACCACTGTGCTTTGGCATAGAAGTGATGATATGTCATGCACACATCTTTACCCACAGAATGACCTTGATTAGTACATGTGTGGTGAAAGACAAGTGAACCCCATTTAGATGTATATTAGATCAATTACATGTATAAAGCATCTCTATAATAGCAGCCCACCAGTGACTGAACCAATCATGTCCCAGCAATTAAAAAACGTGCATGATTCTTAACCATATAGCCACTACCCAGCCTCTCTATGTAAATGTATGTAGATGACCTAAAATTTGATGCTTTAGATTATGAGAGTTCTGTTGATATTTGCTTTGAGGGTTTTTTTTGGAAGGTAAGGTGATATACTAGAGGGGAAATGTGTATGTAAATTTTACAACCAGAAGTAATATTTTGTAACATATTTGCTTTTAAAAATGTACTTTTTTGGGATAACATCTAGATTAAATATAGTAAATGATTTGTAAACAACAACTGTTGAGCTGGCACTTGCTGTGATACTTGGCTCTTGTTCCGTGTCTACTAACAATTTATTGTCAAATATGCCTATACATGCTGTGTCATGTCTTTTTTCCTTTTTCAGCTTTCTGGGCCACAAAGAATTTAGGTTCTTGTATTCATTGGTACCAATGGCAATGTACTACTGTGGAGTATACTGCCAATCTCTCTGCACATTACCAAGAATTCACAGAAAGAAATTAAAACAGCAGCAAGCCAAGTTAAGCTCAGAAGATCAGAGCGATAGTGCCAATAATAAGTATTCAGATGCAGAGGACAGTCCACCAACAATGCCTGTTGAAGCTAAGCCTCTACCTATTGAGTTACAACAACAACAGAAGCACAAATTCAGTCTTATGAAAGCTAAATTGCTGACAATATTTCTGGCTGTTACGAATATACCAATAGTACTTTACTTTAGTCTCATCCATCAGCGGGGCACCATTGAAGTCATGAGGTACCTCTACCAACAGGGGGAGGCACAAGACATAAATGTTATGTTTCTAATGCCGTGCCATTCAACTCCATATTACAGGTAAGCATTCACAGAAGTAGTGCAGTTTGTGAAAATATTTCCTTTCCTGTTTAGCCAACACGTAGCTTCCGTTAAACAGCTTTAGTTTACATGACTTCAGTCCAAGTCTTGAATTGCACCATTCAGTAAGTCTATTGATAAAAGCTGTGTATAGATGTTACATTCATGATTCCATTCCCTGGAATAGTCATCCTTCATATCTCTAAGGTATTGCATGTATAAAAAATAAATGACAGGATGTTAATTTATTGTTATTTTGTGATATTGGTGAAGGTCCTAGTATAACAATTCTGTTGTCAGCATATAATACATTCTTTAAAATGCTTATCAATGTTTTGTTCCAGCTATCTTCATTTAAACCAAACAATGAGGTTTTTGACGTGTGAACCAAACTTTGGACGCATGGAAAATTACACAGATGAGGCAGATATTTTCTTCACAGATCCAGAAAAATGGTTGACTATGGAATATGACATGGGAAATTCTTCTCTTCCTACCCATTTTGTTTATTTTGATGGTTTGATACCGGACATTCAGGGATTTTTATCAAAACACAAGTATGTGACAAAAATCAAATTGTTCCACACACATTTGCCAGAAGGCCGAGTGGGATCCAAAGTCTTGGTGAGCACATTGAATAAAAAACTGAACCCCAAGAGGTGATATTTATCATAGGTAGTAAGGATTGTATTACAAGGTTGCTGTACATGTACCAGTATATATAATTCAGGAATGCAGAAGATTTAAACATTTACTTACAACGCACACCAGAATAACAGTATTGTTAACTGACTCCACAAATACATTTAGTTAAGAATTTTGCTTCAAGTTGAAATATTAGTGACATGGTCTTTGATTTAGAAAGTGTTATTTTGTAGTAAATGTGATTGATACATTTCCAAATTTGAATATTCTGGATGTAGACTAATGTGTATGTGTTTACACAGAGGGCTGTGGATAACATTGCTCTTTCATATGAAAATATAATGTACATCTACATGTATTTACAGCCTTTGAGTCGCTTTCAAGGCTATCTGTATAATTATCTTAGTTGTAAATAACCTCTTTCATGTCATGCTTTTCACTGCGTTTTGCTTCTTCAACACCAGACAAATGTTTCATTATCATAGTCAGACCCAGAGAAGCAGATTTTAATGAAGAGCCACGTTTGCATCACTACTGAAGAAACATGACAGTATTTCACTTTAATGAGAACTACTTGTTATACAGTTATGTAAATGGCTAATGTATGTGCAACATTAAAGTTAATCTATCCTTTATCAATTCCCCTATCTCTGATGTGAATATAACCTATTGACTTTAATAAGTTTACCTGTAGATATAACTTTATTGTAGCCTTAGTGTAGGTCACATACACTCTTCATGAGAGGAGCTTTGTTAAATGTGGAAAAATGCAATAGAAGTAGGCTGGCAACATATGGTGACCCTTAGCTCGCACAAGCTTGTGGACTCTGTTGTATGTCATATTTTCTCCAACACAAAAACCGCCAGAATTAGACTAAAGTTACTTTTCGTAATCGTGTTACAGTATCAAAAATCAGGTACCTACGATAGGAAGTTATGACTTTCTTCACATTTTCATGTAAATAGAAATAAATGCCAGAAAATCATTTATCAATCATCAGCCATGGTAATTATGAATGCTCTTATAAACACCACAATGGTTTGGGCTTTCAGTATTTCAAACAACCTTAATAAATATGGTGTTACCAGTCGCCAGATCACAGATTTATGGCGTCACTTTTTGATTTGACAAATTTCCCATGGATGTGATGTGAGTTTTATCCTGGTTTGCAGAATATAAGAATAAAAATTATGAAAGATGTATTCTTTTAATGTTCTAATGTATGTGAATATATATGGATTAATCTGCTATGAGCAACATTGAATGAAAAGCAAAAGTTTGTTTCTCTGGACTGTATGTGTGTCACAGAATCAGTACAAGCTTCAGATAAAATTTTCTTTACATGTTAACTTAATTCAAAAATATGTAGCTATTTATATAAAACAAAAATGTCAAAATGGACATCATTCATGGAATTTATGGTCCAAATCACTTGGACATTAGGATCTTCAAAGCTGTATTATCAGCACATTCCGGCTAGTGGTTAGCATGTTAGCACGGCACAATCATCAAGGAGCGTCTCACCAATTCAACCACTGGACCAATTCAAGTTCACCTCATGCTTTCTCTCTGCTTGTAAGTGGGAAGGTACTCTAGCAACCTGCGGATGATCATGGGTTCCCACATGTTTCCCCTCCCACCATAATGCTGGCCACCATATACATTGTATTTATAAGTGAAATTTTCTTGAGTAGGGCATAAAATATCAATCACCTAAATCATTATATCAAAACTTCATTAAAAAATTAAATATTAATTGTTAAATACATGTATCTGGTATAAACAACTGACCTTTAGCATATGGTTGACAAACCTTTCAATGTAAACCATATTCGTGGAAGACAAGATAACTGGACTGAGCAAACAGCCCGAGAAGCTTTGTCAATGACTTACTGTCACCAATGTCACTTGAACAGCAAGAGCAGGAAGATTAAAGCGATTTACAGCAGGATTCACCTTGCACCTGAGGCGTCCTAGCTGTTGAAGTATACCATTAAGATATATATACTCAAGAATGTTGTACCATTATGATGGAGATCAGTTTTATGGGTGGAGGAAATTTTAGTGCCCAGGATAAACAACTGATCCTTTTCCACTGACACACTTTTCCACATGCATGCATGCCATACTGGAGGAAAACCAGTGGTCTTATAAACGTTTGACTGTGAACAATCACAAGAGTGTGGTTGAGTGCTTACTGTCACTAAGGGCCCAGCAGTTGTGGAAGAATTGGGCTTTTCATGATAACAGTTTGACAACTTTCAGCACTAAAGAACAAAAAAAAAGACTTCAAGACTGCTTTACAGCAAAAAACATTATATTAATGGAAGAGCTGTATATTCTTTGAGAATGTCTGGTATTTCAAACAAGTGAATTCTAGGCAGAAAATTCTGACCCATTATTTTGCGAACAGCAAGTCCACAGAGGTGTTTCAATGTTTGGGGATTGCTTGAGAAGTTGATCAGCCACTGGCACAAACGTTGATTTGCCTTCAGAACAGCAGGGAAAATTCTGCTTCTGAGCCACTTGTGATTCCTCAGGTCCACGCCAATAGATAATATCAGTGTAAGAAAGTCTTCTTGGGCTCTCATCACAGCCATGAAGAAAGGAGAGCTACCATCATCTGAAACTGTGTTAACATCAGCATTAGCACTTGCCAGGCATTTTGCCACTTCATATTTATTATGAAACACTGTCAGGTGGAAAGCTGTATATCCGTTGATATTTCGACAGTTAATGTCAGCTCCAAAGTTAAGTAATTCTTGTACAATGCCGATATGCCCGCAGCTCGCAGCAATGTGAACAGCTCTTTCCATGTGAATGGTAGCCTGGTCAACTAAAGCCCCACCTTGTAGAAGATAGGTTACGATACAGTGGTGGCCATAGCACACGGCTGAGTGCAGAGCGGTCCATCCATCTTTATCTTCGATGTTGATGTTTGCCCCATTGTCTATGAGTAACTTACACAGCTGGTCATACCCTAGACAGGTGGCTACATGTAATGGAGAGAATCCATCACTTTGTATTACATTGACACTGCTTCCTGCCTCTATTAGAAACTTGGCCATTGTCAAGTGCCCACAAGCTGATGCCCAGTGGAGGGGTGTTCTCTGCTCCCCGTCACGGTCATCCACGCCAACCCCAGCCTCAAGGAGAATCCTCAGACATTCCATATCTCTGCTACAGGAGGCGAGGTGTATGGGAGACCGTTGCCAGGGAAGATCACCAGGGTAAGGACATGTTGGGTTGAATCCATGCTCAAGGAGAACCCTCAGAATGTCCGATTGACCTCCCTGCACAGCTAAATTCACAGGGTCAGGAGTCAAAGACCAAAGATGTGGTTGATAACCCTTTTGCAATATTAAGTTTATTACCATCTTTATATCATTACATCGAATGGCCTTGAGCAAAGATTCTTCTGTATTTGATTCTCCCATTCTGCAAATAATACACAACCATACACTTCCACATACATACAGGCCTACTGTTTTAAAATTAAAGTAATCGCTGATTGAGGTGATATCTGATGATCTGATAGCTGATAACCACATCAAAGTTCCTTCAGTAAATGCTGATATGGCTGTCAACTATCAGATCGTCAAATATTGCCTGAATCGATGTTTAATGTAACTGAATTAACACTTTTCTCAGTTTAAGATTTAAGTTTTGCCTTAATTTCATTATACACTATAAATTAAATAGACCTACAGTTCATATGTCTTTATCAAGAGTCGGGTTAACAGAATTTACAAGCCTATCGGTTTTTCGACTTGTTCTGATGTGAATGTTTTTCATACACATAAAACTTAAAAGTAACTTGGAGAAATTAAATCCTATCTTACTTGTCTTACACAAAATCAGCTTAATATAGTATAAGAATGTAAGAATAACAATAAAATATATCACTTCATATTCCAGTCGCTCCGTCAAACTCGCCACAACAGGCCAACAGGCACCTTGCACATTTAACTGGTACGTTTACCGCGCAGTTGTAGACTGGTACATTGCTTTTGAAATAACTGATGAATTTTTGCTTGTTTTCTCAATATATATATACATATATATATTTACAACTAATCAGATCGTGTGAGTATGGAAAGATAATATGTCGAACAAATGGCATGAAAATGGGACTATTTGGTGGTTACTATTTCAACGCAAGATGAACAGAAACTAAACGAGCTGTGGTTGGTTGGCGTTATCCAACAGAAATACGTGTTGCATATTAACTTTAGGGAACTTGGTTTCTCGCCGGGCAACTCCCTATCTACCACAGCTGAGTGTGACGGTGCCAGTGAGTGATTTGCTGCGGTTATTATCATTCCAATGGCATATAAGGGCGGCCAAGGGTAATAATTTGTTGTCCATTTACATCCTTACGTTGCAAGGTTTATGTCGTTAAGTCAGCTAAATTTAAGTCAGAAATAGAAGATCTGTCGCATTCATATTTCAGTCCTGTCTTAGTATTTTATTAGTTGTTCGTTAAAACCCGAATTCAAACTTCAAGAATCTTTCAGGGAGCTTTGGTTTTGTTACGCCCATGATGGCCTGCAGTAGTTCAGTTAAATTAAATGGTGAGGTCTATTTTCAACAATTTCTGATATTGAGGCAGGTAAATATCAGAAATTGTTGAAAGTAGACCTCAACGTTTAATTCAGTTGAACTACAGTGGTGTGTATGAGAGCACTGACAGTTCTTAAAATGTAAATTGATGTAGATACGGGACTTCGTTTATTAATTTGAGCAAGTGTGTGCTTATTACACTGTTCATTGAATTTGTAGGCCTACAAGGATTACAACAGCACCTGGCTAAAACATCTTTTAATCGAAAGCAGGACACTCAAGCTTTCTAAAAAGTATCATGCATCATTGTTTTAATAAGATTTCACCGAGTAACATGTAAAATAAAATGACAGTACTGCACAAATGGCTGGTGTGAGTCAGGGCGGCCATCGTGAGAATTTTATCCAATCAAAAATGTTGCGGTCAGATTGTGCAGCCTAAGATGTGAAGTGACATATGATAATACAGAACAACTCCAAAAGGCATGATTTTGAGATCATATGTGATTTAGTTATGTGTAGCCAAAGAGCCATTTCACAAAGTGTTGTGAAACAGATCTGTATCATTTACAGACCATCACTGACGTAAAGTCAGTTGATTCACAATCTGTGTAATATTCAACGACGATATCACAAATTATGTCAGACAGTAGAATACTATCACAGCCCAAACTGCATTCATCTCCCTGAATACATTTTTTTGGTGGTTCATTTTAGTGTTTAGTCAGCAGTTTCTAAATAATAAATATGAGAGTTGGTAAAGAGTTCATTTGGGATGACAAAGGTTTATTGAAATGAAAAGACTGCATTTCACTGGACAACTCTTAAAATTAATTAAATCTTATGATATAAATTTTTTCTCAGAATTTGTTCAATTGAAGATTTTAAATTTTGCTCCTTTGTCTTTCTTGCATACAAGGGATGTTATTTTTGTTTTCTTTTATAACATACACTAAAATTATTGAAACTTTGTATTCAAGATGAGGTGCTTTCTCTGACGTCTGCGATAACTAGGTTAGCACTGCTTTTCTCTTACAAGCCACCAGTACAAAAGTGAGGCATAAAATCCAGTGACAGTCGAATGCCTAGACCAGCCTCAGTGGTGCTTAGAATTATTATCATTTGTTTCAGAATTGAGCATAAATCTAGGTGTATAACAATCCTATTTTGTAAACATTTAATAGGCCTAGGTGTCAAAAACACCAGCACAACCCCTCAGAAGGCTATAACCAGAACCAGGAATACCCCAGCCATGCATCCGCAGCTAGGCTATTTAAACAGGGTCGCTGGAGTTCCTGTAAATAATGTAGTAGGCCTACTGTATCAACAGTTTAAGCAGTGGAAGAAAACTGTATTTAGGCCTATCACTTGAGCCTTCATCACCAAAGTCCACAACTTTTATCTGCCATAGCCCACTGCTTAGCCCATGTAATAGCAACCTCAAGTTCCAGATTCCCTAAGAGGCTTTAATTTGCTTTAAGGAAACCATTTCACACAAAATTAACAGGACATTTTAAATTTCTAAGCCACTGAGAAGCTATGTTGTGATTTTCTGTGGTGAGCAGCTGAAATCTGTTGCACAATTCTATGCAGTACTGAGTAGTCTTTACATGTTGTGAAGAAATGGGAATTCTTAATGTTGAAGAGGCAAGATGTGGTTTATTCATGTAAGGCTACATAAACTATTTTGTATTCAGCAGGAAGGATTAAAATGCAAGTAATTTTTGATTGAACGGGACGTGATGTTTGATAAAACCTATTTTAGGTCTGGTTTATCTGGAGAAGCAGATCAATACATAGATGTAATATATCCTATGTGCATCATGTCAGATCTTTTACGTTCTATAGGTTTGACCCTGACTCAGAATTGTCTGAGATTCTGACCAGGCTTTGGGAACTGGACACCAACAAATGTACACCTGGAGAAGACTATAAGATAGACCTTCAAGGTAGATATCTTGGTAATCAGTAAGCTGTGTATTAGAAAGCTGTGGCATAACACACTCCATATCTTGTCACACACTCCATAACTGCAAAAAGAAGGCCAGCTTGTACCAGTGGTTAAACAAGTTCAGGAATAATGCTTGTTAAAGAATACCTGAAAGTCCAGGCAAACCTCTACATCTAGAGAAAAAGAGATGGATTCATGGTTTTAAATGCATCAGTTAACAATTTAATGTTTACTGTATCTGTTTGCATTTTGTAAGTAAAGAACAAAATGCAAAAGTGAGTAACCTGCAGACGCAAATGAGCCCTCTGATCATTCTAATTCAAATTGAACGAAGTGATGTGGTTTGGCTACGTCACCAATGTAAGTCCAGCTGGCTGTAATCCACAGTTATCAGGGATTGAATTTAAAAAAAAAAAGAACTCTAAAACAATTACCTAGTGACCATTATGAACTCCCGAAACATTCATCTTCATGCAAGATCAGGTAATCAGTTAGCTTATCTAACTTTTTCCTTAAATGATACAGTAATTTGTACAAAGTTACAAGTAACTGTATGTAGTGTGAGAAAGAAAGCATTGCATAGATTCTTTGGATAATCATTGATTATACTGATTCTTTCTCTTTTTTTTAGGTTATGTTACAAGCACCCGTTCAGTGGGCAGAGATTGGGCCCGACATACTCTGTTTGAGTGGGTTGATGACTGTGTGTTTGAGAGACCAACATATAAAAGTATGAAGTTCACATATTCCTTGAATTGATAAAAATGTTGGACAGTTTATAGGAAGGATGAATTGTAGACATGTTTCTGTATTGTACACTGAGATACATGTAGACAAGACTGAGCATCTGCCTCACAAGTGTTATTTTCTTTTAATGGTTAATAATTTCTTTTACAGGCAGCTACTTGTAGTGTGTGTAATATCCAACTGACTGAAGCCCTCACCATCTCTGTCAGATAAAATGGTTTCGTCCACAGGGTGAAATAATACAACGCGAGGGAAAGTCAACAATGACCATTTCATGGAAAGCTGTTGACTAGTGAAATTTAAATTCTGTTCAAATTGATTGTCACTTTTCTCTGCTTACCGCAAGCTCACCAAGAGCACAATACATAACTGACGAATGCCGCTAGCTAGCACATGTTGTGTACATAACAAAGGAAACCTGTAGTGCACATGCTCACAGCAGGGAAATGAGACACAGGTGTGCACCAGTTTTCTGACTTTTACTGTAATGCATCTAATACATGAATGACAATACCTTTCAGTGTCTTTGTGCATCCCTGACTTGTAACATCTGGATTTTGCCAATTCAAATGTTCTTTAAGGACCATGGTGACCCGAATTGACATGTATAGCCTGCAACAGTCGACTCTGTAGACCATTGGGTAACAACAACTGTTCCGTCTTTTTTACATGTTCAACGATGCCTTCGTTGTCAATAATTTTATCCCAGAACCAGAGCAACTTGCAGACTTCATTAGATTCTGTCCTTCACTGTCTAGCCATTGGTCAATGTTTTTGGTCCCAGAAAGTCCATAGCCTGTTAATGTGCTCGTCTGCCAGCTGAAGCTTTACAAACTCCTCTTGAGATAAGGAAGGAAAAATGGGTGTTGCTGATAGAGCAGTCTTCGTGGAGCTTGTCTGGATCTTATTCACCCATACCCGAGAACAGGTCTCATTGAACATCTTCCTGATATGCCTTGAAAGTGCAGTGGACTCATCCTGAGAAATGTTCACTCCTATTTCCTCTGCACGATAATTCATGGGCCCTGGTCCATGATTTGTCTTGTAGCTCAATGCATCAGCATTTCCATTAGATATCCCAGACCGGTACTTGGTTGTGAAGTCAAACAGCACGAAGTCAGCAGCCCAACCAAGTTGGGACTCCACAGCACCAAGCTTCTTTGACGTCTACATGTAGCTTAACAAGTTACATGTGTAAACACAGAACTTTGCTCCAGTTAGCAGCCTTCTGAACTTTTCTGTTATGGCCCACACCAAAAGCTCTAATTTCATACTGCTGTAGTTGTTCATCTTGCACTCAGTTTCTCAGAGTCCTTGACTAGCATGGCACAAGACTACGGTCTAGTTTCCCTGCTTCTGTGACAAGACAGCTTCCAGTCCTAGATGACTATTGCTTATACAAAAGGCAAGGAGAAATCTGCATGTCCCAGTAGGAAAGCAGAGCAAAGATTGTCTTTGAGTGTCCTAAAAGCTTCATCTCATGCTGTGGTCAAAACAATTGGATTAGCTGACTTCTTCCTCTGTTGCTTCTTCCTCTGTCACCCTTGATCAGTAGTGCATGTAATGGGGCTGCATCTTTGCATAGTTAGCACCAAACTGACAGTAATAACCAGTAAGTCCAAGAAAACTTCGTACTTCAGTATCAGTCCTTGGGATCTTCCATTCACGAACAACACAAGCCTTTTCAGGGTCAGGAGAAATTCCTTTTTTGCTGATGACATGGCCTAGGTATCGCAGATACTCCTTGAACATGTGACATTTGAATGGCTTCACCTTCAAGTTTCTATCTCCAATTTTTGTCAGTTCTGTATTCAGCCATTCTTGTGTTCCCTCATACATGCTCCCACACCAGGATATCTTCCATGTAAATCGGTATGGACTGGAAGTTCAGATCGCCAAACACACCATCCATATGTCGCATGAAGGTAGTCTGAGCTTTGCACAATCCGAATGGCATGCATAGGTACTCCTAGAGTCCACCTGTACCAATGGCTTGTAAGGCCTTGTTAGTGGGTAGGCATCTTTGCTTGTCTTACTGTTTAAGGCTTGATAGTCCACGTAGATCCTCCAAGTCCCATCAGATTTTCGAATGGGAACGACAGGAGAAGCACAAGGGCTGGTGGATTCTCGAATGATACCTCTATTAAGCGCCGACTTCAAACACTCCAGCACTTCTCCCCACTGATGCTGTGGAACTCAACGACAGGGCACTTTATCAGGAACATCATCAATGGTAACAATCCGGTGAGGGACATGATCGCAAAGCCCAGTGTCGTAATCTGACAGACTGAAGATCCCTGAGTGCTTTACCAGAAGTTCATTAAATGCAAGGTGCTGTTTCTATGTAAACCCTTCTCCAGTGTCCATCCCTGACATGATTTGATCAGCTTCATGCATTTTCACTGCACTCATCTCCTATGCAATAACCTCACAGTTACTGACTTGCTCAAGATCTATGTTTGGCAACACTGCTGTAGAGAAGAGGACACCAATGCTCATTCAAGTTTGGAATGGAACATGAGCGTTCATGGTATTTAACCATGCCCTGATACTTGATGTTCTTCTGAGTAGTTTGACACTTCCATACATGGATCTGATGGATCTCCCAGGGATCATGAGAGTGTTCAAAATAGGAACACGTCTAAGATCATCAACAACAACAACCTTATGATACACAGTCTCGTTAACATGGCTAAACCTTTACACCAGTTTGTTTCACCAGACCTGGCTAACCCGCCGGAGAAAATCACTTCCAAACTCCACACCCAAGGTCTTCACAATGTGATTGAAAATGTTTGCTACCTTCACACCAGAACATCTCTATTCAAGGGGTGTGTTGACACGGTCCCTAACAACAAGAAATCCCATTTTCCACAAGGTGTAACCAAGAGCTGACAAATCCGCTTTAAGGTAATTTGACGCTCATTGTTTTTTCTTTGGTCCTGTCTACAAGGACATCTCGCATTGAAATGATCGAGCAACCCGCAATTCCAGCATCACCAATCTCCTTTCCTGACTGATGATCGTCCAAAAGATTGCTTCTTAAACTGTTTTATCAGCTCTTGCAGTTCATCATGTTGCTTCACAATCATCTCTGACTGAGACTTCAGTTGCTCTGACATGGGAATGTGTTCTGCTACTTCCTGGACTCCAGCAACCCTCTTTGATCTGTTCTGTACTGAGCTGTTGGGCCTATCCACTTCAACACCTGGTTGCGGGGCTCAAAGAAACTGAGATGGAGAGACTCCATATTAAGAGGTCAAATCTCTGTTACCAAACTTTCACAGGACAGCCTGTGCCAGATGTCCCTTCAGTACCTTCTCTCTGCCAGGTCTGAATGATTCGTCCAAATGAAGTATCCTGTCACATAACTGTACTAGTTTCAGTGAAAAGGTTGGGAAGTCCTCCCCAACAGACGACATGAATAAAACCTCGCCTGCAGCTGTTCCAAACTGTCACCATTTGTAAAATGCTGTTTTTAGTTTTATGATCATTGTTTGTTTCATGCAACATTTCAAAACACTGAAGTGTACGTCTGCTTTTGCGACAGCATTCGCTCATAAACAAATATGGATGCCTTCTGGTCATGTGACAAAGTGCCTGTTACATGCAAAACAACAGATTTCCAAAAAAAAACAAACAGTACACGAACATAAGCGAACCATGATAATAAAATTAAAATCAGCATGTTACAAAAACTGTCTGCTGCAGAATGTATGTACATTTCTTGTAGTTTTGTTCTCTGGTTACCATCAGATTAGGTAAATGTGATATGCATGATGTCACTTAACAGCTATGCAATCTGGAATATCCCTTTTTGAGATCACTAATCATATGTTAATGAGCTTGCATGTTTGAAACCAGACCTACTGATTTGTCTGTGGACTCCTTTCCAAAGATTTGAGAAAAACCTAGCAATGTGAATGTTTGAAAATTACACACAACATCAATCAGAGAAAGACAGTGATTGTGCTCTGCTGGCATCTTCTGTCCCTTGGCAAACAAAGTTCCAAACAGAAAAGTATATAATACCAGTAATTCTGTATTTTACAAGTACCCAGAAAACGGTTTAGGCTACTGTTTTCAAATATTTGACCTTGTAGCTTTCAGAGCTCTTTTGGACAACTATGAAAGTGAGCTGGGGAAGGCAGAGGAAGTGACGCCAGGTGAGTGGCAGGAGAACTGGGACTTCCTTGATGCAATCATGGAGACAGATGTGATGAAAGAGGCCCATAGTTACCTGGTTGAGAAAGGTGTTGCACCTGCTGACTTGGAGTCCTTCAAAGAGCTTCTTGATGATATGTGGTTCAGATTGATTAGGAGGACCAAAGGGGACAGGTAAAACATTTTAAATGCTCCAAATATTTGGAAGAAGACAAAAAATCAAATTGTGCATTGTGTGAATGTTATGTTGCCTTTTGTATTAGAACATGTAATGATTCTCAGTAATCTGTAATCCGTTAGTTGAAATTTTTTATTCAGATATCATTATTAAGGTTACTGATTAATATTTGAATAATTGAGATGAAAGCTGTACATCTTCAATGCATTTTCAAATATTGGTTACCATACAGAAGGATGTCATTTTACGTTAAATTTAATGTCAAGAGCTATAGTTGGGGTACAAGGGCCGAAGCTATGAATAAGCATTTATTAGACTGAAAGCAGGGAATCAAGAGGGCTCAACAATGTTGGATCTGTTATCTTTGCTACAGGGATTTTGATTCTAGCAGCTTTGAGCATGTATTTGTGGGTGAAAGCCGCGGTCACCAAGTTGTTGGCCTTCACAACTGGATCCAGTTTTACCTCCAGGAGAAATTGGGTGCAATAGATTACCATGGTTACTTTCAAAGAGAAACGGTATGTTGTGATGTAGTGGGAATTTATTAAATCCAGGAAAAGAAACTCTGTGTGTGGTGGGGGAAGGGGGTGATACGATGGTTACTTTCAAAGAGAAAATATGTTCAATGATCGAAATGGTACCTAGAAGAGAAACTGGGGACAAAACATTACCATGGTTTCAGACAAGAAATGGTGTGTTCATGATGGGTAATTTTAACACTAAAATAAACTGGGGTTAATGGGTAAAATACATTCCAAAAAGAAATACTTATATAGTTTAAAATTTTTACCTTCAGTAGTAGCTTGGGACCATACATTAGTGTTGTTACTTCAAAAGGAAAGTGGTATGTTTATGTGTTATCCATAACATAGTAAACCATTTTAACAAGACAGTATCTAGTGTATAGATGTACAGACTCAGTTACCAGTATTTCTTGCATGGTTTCCCTTTGCAGCTGCGTGATGATGAGGTACCAAGGTTGATAGCTCTTCAGTTTACCTGGAAGGAGGAAGATGACCCCGAGAGGGGTAAGCCCATGAGCAGCATGTTCCTGGGGACTAGCCCTGAGTTTGAGATTGCTGCATACACTTTGTGTCGACTTCTGGACAAGTCGCCAAAGTGTGACGTTCAGTTGGGAGAGTACGAGACTCAGGTTGTAGTCTACAGACTGGGTCAGGGCATTGGAACAGCATATATTGGAGGGGCAAGAGTATGAATCTGCACCAAGAGACATCGACAGGACAATCATTATTATTGCTCTTAGGCATTGTTTTATTAGATGGCTTTAACAACCATGTGATATATTGGCAGTATGGCAGCTATTTATCATGACAATGTGGCTTAATTTCTCCTGCGTTGTTGAGATAAGCCATTTGACTTTATATGAGGGCTTTAACATGAGTATATTTACAGTTTAAAATATTCATTTGTATTTACATGGGTTATCACTAAGGCCATACCAATTTTATTTGTTTTACAGGCATCTTTTCTTAATGCAAGGAGGCTATGAAGATAAAAATAAAACTTGAAAATCATCTAATATGTGGGAAGTGTCATTTCTATAGAAATTTTTCATGTTAAAAACATATTTGCATGGATCGGTAAGTCTTAAAAAATTGTCTGAACAAAAACATCAAGATTAAATAAAATAAAAAGGTGGATTTTCAGGTTTATGGTTATTCGATTTTTTGATTTTTTTAGTGTTGGCTTGCCTGTAAAACACAAAGTAAAATTGGTGTTGCCTAGTTTTGTACCCAGATGACCAGTTGGTTCTTGATTATCTGATCATGGGTTCAAAATGGTTACTTGCACATTTTTTGTGGCCAGTTTTATCATTTGCCCAGTTGTTTGTCTTTAATAGTCTCTGTGCAGCATTTAAATTTGATAATGATATAAAATAAACTTTTATCCAAACTTCTCAACCTTGTCGCATATGAAAGAGCAACTTTCAGTGTGATTTATGCACCTTTTTACTTTGATTTTGGAGACAAAATTACATAGGTTGCGTTCGCCAACTACAGGGCTTCACATAGAGCTGAATTCTATCAGTCTGCACAGATTAATGCCCTCAGAAGAGTCTTTAACTGAACTAAGCTATTGCAAACATGCAATAACGGTTGAAGAAATTGTTAATACAATTACAGTATCAGTTGTCTTTTTTTTTCTTCACATGTTCAACGCTTCTCATTTCACTGCCTCTAGAACACTAAGTGGAAAATGTATTGTTGGGACTTTCTTTGGCAATAATGCAGCTGATCTGCTGTGCACTTACTTTTTTTATGGTGTTTTATATTAATTTTCTTGTTCGCTTTCTAGTGCGTTCATCTGCAGTATTTTTGATATTATTGTTTTTATATGGCATAGTTTAATACCTATGCTTTGGAAAGTATTTCTTGCCAAAGTTTATTCTGTTACAATATATGGTTTAGTTGAGAGTATAGAAGTATATATTTAGTGAACTAAAATAGGTTTTCTTTGGTTTGGTTTGTGGTGTGTCTTAGCTTTAACATAGTCTCGTCACATAGTTTATTATAAGACTACAGGAATGTATACCAGCAAGCTAATGGAAGTAATTTACAGCCTGTCTGGCATATTGGTTTAATTTCTGTAATAGATGGACTTCCATTATTAAGCAATTGCAATGATGTTTTGTTATCTTGTTTAATATTAGTTTACCCATGCACAATACATGTGCACAAAAACCTATTCTTTGGTGCTACATCAACATGTAATTTAAGTTTTTGTTATTTTAAATGTACCTGTAAAGGTATTTAGAAATGATCTCCAATGTCCAACTGCTTTTATAATATATTAGTATGTAAGGGTTGTATTATTAAAAGCATCTTTTCAGTGCCTTTATGAATAAAGTGTAATACCTGTGTTTTCTAGATTATGCTGCTGGAAATTTTTTTTCTTTTACATTACAAATATAAATTCCCTGTACAGTACCTAATCTTTTCTTACCTAAAAAAAAAAAAATGTTCTGTGATGTATATTTATCAAAAGCACATTAAAATTTGAACGGTGATTTGAGTTTATGAAATTATACCTGATTTATGTAGTCTAGAGAAATTTGTGAAGGTGTAAAAGGCCTATTTGATGTGTTTTATTCCAGAAGTACTTCAAGGTGATGTTATTATACGTGATCACCTTTAAAAATTTATTTTCAGGTATATACCTTTCTGGCTAAATTTTTTTCCAGTCAGAAAATAATAAAAAACAGGATTAACATGATCATAATACTCCAAAATGGTGCTGTAATTGTGGTCAAGGCAATGACTTACACGTGCATGGATAGAGACAAGTGTGGTTCTTATCCGTCATCATCCTTTGTCAAATGGATAGAGATTATGGTACTGTTCGTGTATTATTTATTGAGAGCTGTGACAAATTTATATTTCTTGCCCACTGGACTTATTTCTATCTGCAATAAAATTTACTCATATTTTAAAGACACTACCTGTTATTTCCAGTTCTTAAATCTGACTATTAAATGGAGAAAATAGTAAAGACAACTATAGCCTAGCCATCCTATATGTTTAACTTTATTGCTCTAATTTTTTGCCTTCAGTATGTGTTTACTAGTCATGACACGTTAGTAAAATTTTAATCATTAAATATTTATAATATAGTCTTTTTGTTTTGCTTTATTGGGAGATTAGAGGACGTGCTACAGATGGTCAAAATGACAGTGGAATGCATCGTTTTCTCCTGCGATGTTCCAGTGTGTGTATACTTCATATACATGTATGTTTTATGAGCATAAGCATACCGATAACTGTGACATAACAAACTAAACTAAAGAACAAACGAGTTCACAGCTTTTGACTCTTGATACAGGAGGGAAGGAGTTTACGAGTTTCCCCACTGGTATTGGCTTGAGAGTGGCAACCTGAAGTGCAGTACTCAGGCAATGCTATAAACCTCAGGTAATAATGTTCAATGTCATTATTTAATTTCTGACATAAGTTTTCCAGCAGTAAACTCATAGCTAACCACAAGGCACACAGAAGGGAGAGTTCACTTCCAGCTTGGACAGGAATTTATAGATTTCACTGCTCTCTTAATTGGCTTTAATAACTAAGCGATTGATCAGACTCGTGGGGCCATTAGCATATCTTTTGTCTTTTGTAGAATCGGTTCTACAGAACCTGAAATTAAAGGGGCAGCTTTCTCATGTTAAATCAATTTTACTAAAGCTTTGCCTTTGCAATGACATCTTACAAGCAAATTGGTAATGTATTTCTCTTTCATTGCAGTAGAACTATAACTTAGTCGCCAATGTAGGGGAAAAGGTATTGAACTGAATGTCCTAGACCTCGCCAATCTTGCTAAAGGCAGTTATTTACTGAGAAAAAACATCTTCCCTCCCAAATCAAGTGACAACAAACCAGCACACAGAACTACATTATTACTAGAAAAATTATTTGTTCTTCTCGCATAACATTTATAAAACACATTTGACACTGATCAGACCCTTTCCCTGTTATTTTTCTGAAATGCACCCTCATATTCTGATCTCAAATGCACAACCACATATACAACATGGGTTACAGGAGACGTGGAACATTGGCCAACTATGTATCACATGGATATGGCTAACCTCCAACAGAATTAAGATATTCAGTTCAGTCATATTCAGATTACATAACACATCCTAATTCTCAAAAAAAAACAAAACAATGGCAAAGTCACAAGACTTAATACTTGGACTGTGTCTTAACAGTTTATTCACAGGCAGAGTTCAAAATTTTAAAGCTACATATATGTATCACTAGTGTGATCCATATTAAAATAATCAGGAATGTTACAAAGTATGCATGTACAGACAGAATTATTTGCATTAATCACCAAAAATCTGGTGTATTTATGTTTGAATCTACAGCTTAAAATAAAACACAGAGTGATTTAGATTAAGACATGCTGCATAAAAAGTTTATGTACATGTGAGAGTACAGCATAAATGCTCCAAAGTACATTCGAGATTACAAAACTGTCAAAGTCGGTCATGATTTAGCACTTCTTGTCTTCTAATCTGCAAAATAAAACAAGGCTATGCATTCTGACACTATTACCCAACATTCATACATGTACATGAAGTAGACCTCTGAGTGCTGCCAAATGCTGATAGTTTCGTTTTTTGTATTATTCAATTCATGCACAGTATTGAAGTAGGGAAATAAATACTCGCAGCTCATTTTAAGAAAAAGTCAGAGAAGTCCATATCCTTCTCCTTCTTTTGTTCTTGACAAATCTATTTATACACATGTTTATAACAGGCAAATCATGTTTTGTGGCATTACAAACTTTGATTTCAGATAGTTCTGGGTGAAAATTGTGAAGGTCTACTTCATAATTGTGACATACATGTAACATACCCTGGCCTGAAGCAGATCCAGTCGGTGTACTGGGCATTGGCTTAGTGTCTCCTGAATGGTCAACAAATTCTCCTGTACGGCATGTGTTATATGACCCGCAGTGTTGACACTTCAACCCCAATACATGAAATACCACCCGACTCTCCTGAAATTGAAAATGTGTCAATTTGTCCAATGTTTGACACGAGCATACAACTGACGGACATTTTACATTTAAATGACACCAGAAATTTGTAAAGAACAAAATTTCTGAAAGTTTTGAAACGAAAGCACTGGATTATCTCTTTTGACAGCTTATGCAAATCAATGAAAATGTGAGAAAATTTACATGCCACAACCACATCATGAATAAAATGTATCAAGCACAACAATCCAGTCAGTAATTTGGCTGTTGACAAGGACAGTTTCTTATGATGTGCATCAACCTATGGTACCAAAGAATCTAACTTCCGAGTTCACACTGGGAAATACTTCTGAATATTATTTCCCTTAGAGCTCACTCTACTTTCAACAATATTAAAATGCACATTTCTCAAATAACAGCAGATGTGACTGGTGTTCATATCAAACACAGGAAGAAAACAACCCTCTGATTATGATCAAGCTTAAGTTATCTGAAGTCCCTGTACCTGGTGGCAGTCTCTGCAAAGTGCAATAACATAGTAGTTTCTGTACTCTTCTGGCATGGGGGTGTTTTTAATCTCTTCATCCAGTCCATCCCAGGCTCCCTTCATGTCAACCATGGACTCCGCACACAGAGGGCAAGCATAATTTCTACAAACAAAAGAGACAAGAACCAAGACCACACTCACATACATGTAAACTGACTAGATTATTATACCGTTACCATTAGGTGATGTGAAAATAAGCCCATCATAATTCATAGATATTTCGTGACCACCATGGTTAATGTGTAGTACAAGCTTACTCTGATGCTGCCAAGGTCACAGAAATTTAAAAGAATTCTTCCACCATCAATAAGTACAGGAGGAATAAGTTTGGCAGCCCTTTGCAAGTCCACTGAGATACGGTATTAACAAGGAAATGGACAGACCGATGATCTGACAGACTGACTGAGGCCAACTAGAATTACAAGAGCCTTAGTCTAACAAACAGATAATTCATTTTGTCTGGCTCTGAACAGAGAAAAGCAGTTCAATGACACCATTACTTTGTCAACCACCACTAAGCAGCATGATTTTATGTTAACACATGTTAATTTACAATGAGCAATATGCAAGAATAGAATTAACCATGCTCCTGCATAGTTGATTTTAAGTTTTGAAAGGCAAGGTTGAAATAAGAACAAAACAAAAAGGTATACATTACAATATAGTTACAACTTACCCGGTTTTTAACATCTCTCTAAAACAGTGTCTGCAACACAATAAACTTATGCATGAGTAGCAGAAAATAAGTTTCTACAATCTTAAAATTGGTGTGATCTATGATTATTTTCTACACTCATTAGTCCAAGTACACTGACCTGGAGGTTGAGAAACATTTTGGTACATCTTTTTACCTTATGAGCACAAGGACATGTAGGCAAAAACAGTGACATATTACAGAAAATAAAAGTGTACACCACTTGGGCCATTATGCTTTGGGTTCCCCATGGCACCAAAACAAAAATCACTGGGGGAAGGTGGGGGTTACTCCTGTATCATGTAGACCCTAATGAGACCAGAACTACAACAACATACAT
The DNA here is from genome assembly GCF_032854445.1 of Liolophura sinensis. Lineage (NCBI taxonomy): Eukaryota > Metazoa > Mollusca > Polyplacophora > Chitonida > Chitonidae > Liolophura > Liolophura sinensis. The sequence goes on from NC_088301.1 coordinate 36,666,914, forward strand.
GTACATTAGTGTCTGCACACTTAACTAAAGCAAATCAGCGTAATCTTGTGAACTGACCTATGCAGGAGATGTCCACAGGGAGGAATATGGGCAGCTATCCTAGAGGTATGAAGATCCTCCAGACACACTGGGCAGTTGTTATGAGAGACTTTCTCTATGCACTACAACAGAATCAGAGGTAACACAGCATACAAAATAGTGTGCTTGCCTAATAAAATTGTAAGAAGACGTGGGTCTTCCAGGTCCTTTGCAATAGCCTTTTTTACCTTTGCTAATCTAAACAAGAACTTTGAACTATGCAAGAGCTCAATTGTAAGTCAGAAATTGTTAAGTAACAAATACTAGCTTAGAAATCAGCACCTTTCAGAGCAATTTTTAATTCAACAACTCACAATTTAAATGGAGACATTTATATATTTATATAAAGAGCAAGAAGACATAAAAAATACTTCCAAATGTTACCTTATGAGCGTTTCTAAGTTCATTGTGTAGGCACACATCACACTTCGAACAGTGGAAATAATTCTGTCTTCCACCAACTCTGAAATGAGAAAACATGAAATAAAATATAATATTCTTTAATGATGTAAGAAATATGATAAAAATCATACAAGACAGATCCAACATCTTCTACTGTGGAGTCATACAAGCTGGAGCCATACAAGAAGAAAAGCATCTTCTAAACCTTCAAAATTCACATCAACCATTTGAAAACATTCAAAATATCCATGAACACCCTCAAGTAATTTCTTACTTTCAGCAGCAAGGAACCTTAACCAGTGTATTAGAACACAGGCTATAATCTTTGTCTTGGCATTCCTGTTTGAGAGTTAATTTGCACATGTAATACACTCAATCTATAATACTAAGGATTTGATCAGCAAGGAAACTTACCAAATGCGAAAACAACTCATTCAGATTTACCACTTATTGTTTAGCATAGGTTAGAGAACATTCTTACCTACATATACCACAGTCATCACAATGGAACTGTGCTTTATCAATATCATCAAATAAATTACATATCCGGCAGAAGTAACGAGCAAATTGTGTACCACACTCTATACATGTTCCAGATACCTGCAACAATAAACGAGAATATAATAAATCTCATATAACATCCATTTATTTATTTGATTGGTGTTTTATGCCATACTCAAGAATATTTCTCTTATACAACAGCGGAATATAACATCTGTGAATTCTATGCCATACAATGAAGAATACACGTATCTAACATTATATCCTCAATCAATTTTATTTATTTATAGGACTAGAAGTTTAGGCAATATGCAATGTGATATGGATCTAACTTATGACTGGAAGAACCTCAAGGAGCTCAATGGAGATCCCTGCCCTTTGCAACTTTCCTGAGAAACCTGTTAACCAAAAGAATGATTAAACTTTTACACTACCATCCCAATTAAAGAAATGGTCATACATGTATCTTTGGTGCCAAAATCCCACTTCAATTACATTTCACAAGTACAAAAATAAATGACTGAATAATTTTCTAGTGTGATGGAATAATGGACTGACAGACCTATAATCCCCTGTGAGTACCAGTTGAGGACTAATAATTGGGCATTAACCTCTACCAGAATAAATGACCAGAATTAAATGTTTAAAATTTTGCACTTTACCTGCTGCTGTTTTTCACACAACAAACATTTGATCTCCTGTACTTCGTGTCTGTTCATCTGATGGTTCTCTGCCTCATCATGACATACCCGGCAGATGTAAACCTTCTTACAACAGTTAGCCTACATGTAGGAAATACAGTAGCTGTCAACATATTTATTTGGTTAAAACAATATACTTATTTACATGTAGATGTACACATACTTTATTAAATCAATACAAATCATGAAAACTTCATGATACTGGGCACTGGCAGTACAAAAAAAAACAAAAAAAACAAGCTGAATTGTACAACTCTTCGGCTCTGAACAATTACATAACAAATCCGCATAACAGAACAACAGTAGAGCAATCTGTTCCTACACTGTATATGAACTGAAAGTTAATATCTTAAGAAAAACATCTCTTGATGAAAAGTATTGTCAATTCACGTAACAAGCCAAGGTGAAATATACCTTTCAAACTTGTAGGACAAATCCAACAAATTTTTGTACAAATATCACAAGGCCCAATTTTAGACCCAGGAATGCTGATGTGGCTTATTATCATAGAAATCTTGATCTTGATCTGAACAAACAAATCAAGATCAAGTCTGGCTTCACAAAGTAAACTAACATAGTCTAAAAGTAAGCAGCACATGCTTATCCAGTACAAGGAAGTACAGGATAACAAAAGTTATTGGTGTACTTCCTATGTCAAGATCAAAACTTCCCACTCTGCCCAACATTTCATACAACTGCCAGGCCGACCAACTGATTGCCTCTGGTGGGGCCTTTACTCATGCTAAGGGCAGTGATATACTTGACACATATACTGTCTACAGTTACATGCCTTTGTGCCAACAAGGTACAAGCCTAGTATTCAGGCCCTAATTTTCAACTCAACACCAGAACCCTGGATTATTGGATTCCACATGTACCATCTGTGAACAGGATTTTTTTTCAATCACAGATTACAGGAACACCTATGAGTTACAATGACCATCTCTGCAAACTTCATAAGCTTCCCTTTCAACAGGTTTGGTGAAATTCGCAATGACAAGTAATTGGGACAGACAGCAGGATGGACCCACGACAATACTCCATTAAGGAGATGTGGGGGTAAAAAAAGAGAAACTGTGACCTACACAATCTGGGTCAGAGTGAAGAGCACATTAAAAGTGTGCAAAACTCAGGAATTGTACAGAAAAATAATCAGGTGATTAAGATTTCTGAACCTTGAGATCACCTGTTGGGATCTATTGCCTATACTGGTATCGTACATGTATGTATGTAAGCAGCCAAATTTTATAAGTTTGAAGAGGAGCGTTTCTGAAGAATAGGTGCTAACAACAATGCCCTACATATCACAAATACGCACACAATTCTAAAATCTTCGCCGCTGGGATGCAGTTTCACTATGTTTCTGGACCAGTGAATCATACATCATCACCTCAAGTTTAAAAACTCTAAGTGAAGCAATTCTAAAAAGATAGAGTTATTTAATATAAAGGTAGTGACATAAAAAGTAGCTGATTGTACCCTTATTACTTTTTCTGTTTGTTGCTTTAGAAACCATAAATCGGTTCAAACTGTTTAAAACCCAGGATAAAACTGGAAGGTAGTTCATCCTCAGATAAACTTGCATACCAAATTTTGAATCTATCCCTGTGTGACACAGCCTGGCTTTCATTTATTTATTTGATTGGTGTTTTACGCTGTACTCAATATTTAACTTATACGAAGGACGGCAGCATTATGGTGGGTGGAAACCGGGCAGAGCCCGGGGGAAACCCACGACCATCTGCAGGTTGCTGCAAGACCTTCCCACGTACAGCCAGAGAGGAAGCCAGCATGAGCTGGACGAACTCACAGCGACCGCATTGGCGAGAGACTCCTGTGTCATAACGCTGCACTAGCACGCTAACCAACTGAGCCACGAAGGCCCCTCAAGTCAGTGACGCCTGCTTTCAATTTGGTGGACATGGGAATATGATACTTGATGAAATTAGTCCCAGTTCAATAAGAAAGTAACTTACACCTAAGAATAAGTTTATGAAATTTGGTGGTGCAATGACCAGGCCCTAAGTTTGAAAATCTACCAACAATCTGCATATGTGCGTGGATCCCTCCCCACCCCCCTGCGAGATTTGCCCAGTTTCCTTCAACCATAATACTAGATGCCATCAAATAAGTGAAATACTCTTGAGCACAGCGTAAAACACCAATCAAATAACTAAATTATGAATGCCTTTGTGAAATGGTATGACTTCATTGTGCTCGAACTCAAACAAGCCACATCAATCAGCTGCAACAGAAATCTGAAAAGGCTACTCTGAATGTACACATCAGCAAACTTACAATGAGAGAACATTTTCTCTGGTAGTGTGAACAACCCAGTTTCTTTTCAGCTGTCACATCTGTTTCACATTCATCCTTGTCTGTAGAGCTCTCACTACTACTCATCCTTCTGTCTCACTGGAAATGCAACCTGTTCATGAAATTCTGCTGAACACCAGCTGAGAACTGAAAAAGAGGGCCAAAAATATACAAACGAGTAAAATAATTAATATTAACCAGAAGACAAAAATAAATATAGAGTAACATAATACCACAGGTCTTTCATTATCTTCTTTCATCTTAGCAATCACACGTGTTGAAAGGCTTGCTGAAAACCAGCACTGATCACTTTCTTATTCATTGTGAGCATGAATATTGTTGAAAATAGACCTCAATGTTTAATTTAACTGAATTACATTTTCACACATTTATGATATAATTGCAGATGTAATATTACATTTCTTACATACTTAATAGGCCATTCTGGAGGACTAACACTGTTTTACATTGGTACCGTTCATTCAAACTGACACAAGTTGTTTTTAGGTTGACCCAATATTGTTTTATCTGTTTCTGTTCAGGAAATCAAGTATTTACAGTCAGTATCTGCTGCAACTGTAAGATCTATTTCAACATTAATAAAAATTTATTTCATTGTTGTTTAAAGCCATACACAAGAATTTCACACAAGTTTTTGTAACATTCCTTGTTAGTTGTGATGCACCCAGATGATGTAGTTTCAAAGAAAACAAGTCAGTTTTCAGACACACCTAGCAGGTCACATAATTCAAGATAGCAGGCTGGGATACCTACAATGTTCCACACCAACGATCATAAGACTTCATAAATACTATTCATAAATAGTGCATAATTTTTTCCATTAATCTTGTCATTTCATGGCAACAAACCAAATGATGTCACATCATACCACTTTAACACTGACAAGCTAATGGGTCATGAACTTGAAGAGCAAACAAGGAATGTGAGAGGCACTGATGTACTCAGTGTCACCAAATATATTAGAAATTATCAGTACATGAACTATAAATAGTGCTGTGAATGAGTACTAGTCCTCTGACACTGGGAAAGGAAGAGTGCATGACAAACGCGTTTAAGGGCTGGTGCTCAATAGGACAGGAGTCCTAGGAACATAAGGTCTTCTGTCCTCAAGTAAAGGGCTCATGAATGTCTCCTCGCCGCTTGCGATTATAAATCGAATGTTAGTCGCCCCACTCCTCGAGTTCACAAGTTTAATAATTTGTGTCCTAAATCCAAACGTGTGCAAATAATTACGTTCAAAATATGATAAACTACAAAACAGTACAATTGGATCGATTCTAAGGTGAGGCAAAACAACACTCAAACTGTCCAGCGCAATCAATCAATGGGTGCTCACGCCTGCTGATGTGAAATGGTGAAGGCAACTTCAAGAAAATGCGTTTCCCGTTGTGATTATCTACAGTCTATGAGCAGTGAATCAGTTGAGGCTGATTTTCGGACTGCCACAAAACGTTTAGCTACATGTACCTTACGATGACAACATAGTTAACCCAATTTACTTCAAGAAATACTTGCCAATCGTCTCACTTTCCTCAAGTTGTTAGATAATTTTAACTGCGCATGCGCGGCAGTTTACGACATTGACTTCACGTTTTATGATAGACGTTCTTGTGCTTCCGTCAAAAACCGCGGTGTTCGAAGTGCACTTACTTCTACATGTTTAAAGAGTAAACTGGTAAGGATCGAGATAAACAGTGGCCTATTGCTTTCCTGCATGCTGAAGGCAGTTCACTTTTTTTGTTCATAGGCTGATATCTGTTGTTTACCTTTCCGATTTGATCATCTTCATGTAGCTGCAGTTGATAACAAGGACGATTAAAAGAAAAGACAATGATAAGTGTACATCGATAAAATATCCCACAGGTAGTTTCAGATCGAAGCATAACATCTGATCCTAGATGGCCCAAGCTCTACATAGCTTGATACTTTTGTTTTCTCTTTGGTAGTGCTGTACAACGTTCTTGGAGTAGTGCCACAGACCCTTGGCCTGAGAGTTCTCACGCCTCAAGCATTTATCTTGTGTCTCTTGCAAAAGTAGGCTACAGACCTACACAAATATGCGTGCTAGAATTTCAGCTGCTTCACCTTTATTCAGGTGTGTTTAAAGTTAATTCCCCCCAAAGCCGTTTTGACGTAGTTCATTTTGAAATCTACAACTGCTGCAGTATTACACTGACACAGATGACCAGCCAAAAGAATCCTCCATCTGCTTGGTCAAAAGTCACTAGTTCAGCTCTGCAAAATTTTAAAAATGTACAGCTCCTCTGGAGTATAAGCTATGTAGAGCTAGCACTGGTCCCAAGTATCCCAGGTGGCTATTACAACTCCTCTCTTTATACTGGCCTGCGGAGTATCATAGCCACAGCGGCAACCAATGGTAAACCATAGGTTTCTACACAGGTTCATGCCATGTCTTTCTAAACGATGTTGATCAGTTATTTCCTTGGCACCATATTAATTGGTGGCGCTATAGTGTGTAGGCTAGCTAGATCCCACTCCATTGGTACATCATAACTTGACAGTAGCGCAAACATCTACAAAGTTTCATTGTATTAGTTCTGCTGTGACATTTGGCCTTTAATGTAACATCATAATGATTAGCTGGGAATGGAACTTTTGATGTCAGTAAAATGGTTTCACAGGTCTCCATTGCAATAAAACTGAAAGAGGGCACTGAAAGATGGTCATCTAAAAACTACCGCCTGGAACTGAATAAAAGCCTGATATATTTATAGAATGGGATCGTGGTATGAAATTTGGTTCACTCAAATGTATTACTCTGTAAGATGGCTCGGAAGTTGGGGATCACATGATCACCCTATCTTGGCAAAAACAAAATGCCTACCTACTTGAAGTTCAAAATTATACAGATCCAGTGCATAGACTGTCCCTGACGGTGATTCAAAAATAGGCATTTTAAAATGCTAAAACAGTGAGAAGACAATTTTCTTCACTCATGCCGTCTGTTGCTAATTAGATCACATAGCCCCTAGCTTCTGGGCCATCTTACAGAATACATGAATAATCTCATGATATCGGAGACTTAGATATCCTCATGACATCAGTTCATCTAGGGCACCTCACCTGACGGGTGTACAGCACCTCACCTGACAGGTATACAATATTTTCTGCTTTTATACCAGAGATGAAGAATTCAGCCATTTAAAGTATATAATGTGTAATTGTAAACAACTTTATGTTCCAGTATCATTCCTAGACCCATAGTTGGAGCAGAATGATGTGTCCTCCACCATGAGAACAGGCATTGCATGCATAGGTTACATATTCTGCAATGGCCAAGGCAGGCATACCATCCAGAAAATTGTTCATATCTGATCTCTCTTGTTACGCACCATACATTGACCTCACCAGCCATTCGTTGGTCGATGAATGGCATCCACAGACTTCCAGGTTACCCAGACTTCTGAAGTATGTATGGCTGCAGGGAACTGTTGTACAGGTACTTGTATTAAAAACATCGGCTTATTTTCATGTATTTTGCATGACAAAAACAATTAAAGGCTTTAAGATGTTATCCAGCAGTGTTCTTGGGGTCCACGCCACTAATCTTTTACCACTTCTGGTGGACTGGTGTCTATAGAGTTCTTGATACTGGGGAAAAAAGATTGGCAGGAATTATGTGGAGTTGAACCACAGGCAGTTAGATACAGTGTCCATTAGGGGTTTTGTGAAGACCATTGAAAAGAAATAAACATTACTCTCAGATAGCAGTGCTGGGCTACATGTATTGCTGTTGAGAGCAGCAATTCCAGGGATCGGCTCTGTACACTCAGTATAAATTGTATGGAGAATAGTAAAAATAAGAATGAATGAATGAAGGAGAAAAAATATGAAAAGATTCAAAGGAAACGTACTGGACTGTCATGAATCATTTACAATGGGCCTAGTACTGAAGACTAGCAGAGACAAATTCTCTTCCCTGACTTAGACTTCAGAACTGAAATAATCTTCCAGTCTTGTAAACAGGACAAGTTTATTTTGCAATTTTGTGTTCATGCTGTCAGTTAAAACACTGCACAGTGTATTTGTTTGGATAAATAAAAGTGCAGCAAGCAGATTGTAAAATTCATGCCCTAGCCGGTCTGTCAGTGGTGCATTCAGGGTATAATTAATGTTACAACGCAGTGCAGAAAATGATTTAGTTTATTGATGGCAATACTGACAAGAAAAAGTACTTAGCAATACACATACTTTAACTACACTGTCATCTGGTGATGTGCATGTTGAGCAGAATGTATGTTAGTTGAATGAATGAAGTCTGACCCTGCTAAAGAGTGAGCTGATGGTGTCCCCCCACCCACCCACCCACCCCCGAGGACAAACTGAATCTTTATTTAACTCTGGTTGAATTTTTCTTTCAGATTGACAATGCAGATACATTTTTACTTGATGATGGCACTGGTGCAGCACTTGTAACAGGATGCTGCAAACTTCCCAAACTCTTCACAAAGCCAGAAATAGGTAAACAAGTTCAGCTGCATTATTTAACCGTTTGAAACAAGTAGATTTTTTTTTTGTTGTTTTCTTTTTCTTAGACAGAGTGAAGATAAAATCTAGGACAATTTCTTACATGTATAATATACATATGTGTGCTCTGTGCACAGTATACCAGCCCTGTGTAGAACAGTGCAAATTTTGCAGATTTTGTGTTTTTGTAGCAATAATTGCCATACTTTTCATTCATTCATTCATACTTACTATAAATTCATTCATTCAGCTATATTAAGGGGAGAAATGTGGGACTCAACTCAAACTCAATTTAAAGACCAAGACAGCAACTGGCTAAAACATATTTAAGTCGAAAGCAGGATACTCAAGCTTTCTCAGAGTATCATACTTTATTATTTTAATGAAATTTCACTGAATAACATGTAGACCAAACTGACATTACTGCCGAAATGACTGAGTTGAGGCAGCCATCTAGAGTTTTATCCAATCAAACACATTGCTATCAGAGTACGCAGCTTAAATTGTGACGTAGCTTTTACCCATTCTCTCTATGAAGTGACATGATTACACAGAACACAAAAAACATCATTTTGAGATCGTTTACAACGATTTATTTATGTGTAGCCGAAGGACCATTTCACGTAGTGTTGTGGGACAGGTCTGTATCATTTACGGACCACCACAGACGTAAAATCAGTTGATTTACAAGCCATGTAATATTCAGCGTCAGTGAAAAATTCATTAGGGAATGCAGAAGGTTTATGGGAATGAGAAGACAGCATCTCCTCAGACAATGCTTAAAATTAATTAAATCATGTAATATGATATTTTTCTCTGAATTTATTATAACTGAAGAATTTAAATTTTACCCTTTGTCTTTGTTGCACACAAGGGAACTTTTTTTTCTGTTTTCTTTTATAAATTACAGTAAAATTATTGAAACACCATGTTTAAGCCGAGATGCTTTCTCTGACGTCCACAATAACTAGGTCAGCATTACTTTCATCTTAGAAGCCACCTCTACAAAATTGAAGCACAACATCCAGTGACAGTCGAATGCCAAGATCAGCCTCATTGGTACTTAGATTTACTTCCATTTGTGTCAGAATAGAGCGTGAATCCAGTTGGAAAACAATCCTATTGTAATTTTGTAAACATTTAAGAGGGGTTAATATTAAATTAATGTGGAAGCATTTTAGCTGTGACAAGACGAAGTTTAACTAAACTTTTACTGGGTTGAAAAAAGTCTAAAAAAATATTTAATGCCAATTTACAATACTTTGAATGGTACATAAGTTTCAGTTGACATAAACATTAGTCATGTGCCGTTTTTCAGTTTAAGCAACATGAAAAAAAAATGGATTCAGTATCTCGGATGTATCAAAAATTCATGTTTGCCTTAAACTGCAAGCTCAGGAAAGCTAGGACTAGGTAGACTGTTGACTTTAAATTGGCCACACATCTTATGTTTAACAAAGCTTGTGATAAATGAGTTAGTTTGAAAAGATGTGTTGTAATGTTAGCAACATGAATGAATTAATATAAATGTCTTGAAACTATTGAAAAATCATATAACACACATGATTTTAAAGTATCAATGTTTATCAGTTTATACTTTTATTTCTGCTAGATGGATACTTTTTGGTGATTGGAAAGCTCATGGCCATAAAGAATGTACCAGTTGTAAAAGTCTTCAAATTGCAAGACCTGAGAGGAAAGGAAATGCTTAAAAAGATTTGGCCTCTGGAAGTTATGGATATGAGACTCCATGAGGCACAGGAAGTAACTAGTAAGCCTGATAGAAAACAGAAAGTAAAGGTTTGAACTGGCATGCTCAGAGCCGTGAATGGCCTTGAAAAAATATATGTTTGACATAAAATTTGATGTCAGAAGATGTGTGGTGGATGCAAAAATCTTTGAGTGATGGCAACAGTTGATTGTACAGATTGAGGAGGTATAATTTTATGAATATGAAACATTTGTGAATTGTAAAGCTGCAGGTTAATACAGACCTTTGTTATTGCAGTATGTATGATTGTCACATATATTGATACCTGGAGGCTGAATTGTGTCTTTTAATAAGAAACCTAAAGGGGCTTCTTTCCATTTTACAAAATGCATAGATTTAATCTGGGTCTTAAATAAATGTAGATTCCTAAATTTGAAGACACACATTAAGTCATGTTTTCAATTTTCTGTAGGTGGCTATTTCAGCTACCCTTTTGTACAGGGGATGTGGGAAGATCTGCCGGCTACCTGCAGATGGTTGTGGGTTTCCCCCGGGCTCTGCCCGGTATCCTCCCACCATAATGCTTGCTGCTGTCGTATAAGTGAAATATTCTTTAGTAGGGCGCAAAACACCATCAAATAAATAAATAAAGTAAATCTTGGTACAGGGCTGTGATACTCTGCTAGTCTTGTATAGAAATAAGTGTTGAAATAGCCAACTGGGCCTAGCTTTCCTTAGGCAACAACTAAAGTTTTGTCAGAGGACCAGGAGAGTATAAAAATAAAACTGAAAATCATGAAATTTGTGGACTATGTGGACTGTCCAAGCAATTGGCCCTGTTATATACATATTTACATGATCAGAAAGCCTTGAAAAACTTCTCTTTTTTTTAATTATATTTAAATATTTTGTAAAAAAAAGGTTGTGAAATGTCATAAGTGAGATATGCTGCTTGTTTCTCGGTCGAAAAAATTGTCAACGTCTCGAATTTGTCAAGATCAGAACACGATCTGGTTGGCCCATGTGTCATGCAGTTATGTTATAGCAAACTATCCTGGGATAAATGGGTTGCTTTATTGTATCATGTATACATTTATTAAGTTGATTGGTGTTTTGTGCCTCTCTCAGTTATTTTTCGCTTACAACAGAAGTATGATTTGTGGATGGAGGAAACCGGTCCGGGCTGCAGGGTGTAAACCACCTTACCAACCTCATGCATGGTGGAACTACGTGTATCTGGACTCGGACATACAAAGCAACCAATGGTCCGGGGGTCGCACGGAGCCAGCGATTTAACCATGAAAGCCAATGAGGCTCCCTATATTGTATCAGTTATAAGAGTCATATATGGTATAAGGTGACCGCATTTATTAGGGATTTGCAGGCAGTAATCTGTCAGTATACCACCTTGAATTATATTCTTTGTTTTACATGCAGTACAATGCACAAATTTTTCCTATAACCCACATCATCAAAGTGAAAAACAAAACACTAATTTAACTGTAGGGTGCTAATATTTACAACTCACTTCTTGAGATATTCAGAAAATAAATTACGGTAATAAATTCGCCACATTTATGACCATACGATCTTGTAGGCTACACTGATTTGCCACCTACAGAGAAGCAAAACGAGACTGACATCAGTCGTGTACTGAAGCTGAAATATGCTCAAATGTATGGGTATGTGTTTGTGTTTGGGTATGGGCAAAGCCCCAGCAAGTTATTCCTTACTGAGATACAGCCTTCTCGTGCGTGTTCACACTCTGTAGAAATGAAAATAACGATTAATTATCTTTTCTGTCTACTCTTTAAAAAAAAAAAGACAAACATTAGTATTCAGCGTATATACTACCAGTATACTGGTGATACCAGTACTCAATATACATGTAATTTTCATGCAACTGAGGCGTATTGTACGCCGTACACAAGAATATTTCACTTATACGACCGTGGCCGGCCCTATCATTCAGATCGGAGGAAACCGGTGGAGAGCCTGGGTTAAACCCACGACCATCCACATATTGAGGCAGATATTAACACGTACAACCAGAGAGGAAACCAACAAGGGCTGGACTTGGTGAACTCAGTGACCACCTTGGTGAGACGCTCCTTTGTCCTTTCACTAGGCAAGCGCTAATGTCTAGGTGACGGAGGGCCCCATTATACATCTGGCATAACTTTGGTCTGAGACGTGAGAAAACTGATATAGTTGGTGCATGTTTCTATACGCACGTTCAGCGTTGCGACATAGAAAAAATGTTGTATGATATTACCGAAACAACAGTAAAAGTAACGCTAAAAACAGAACAGAGAATGAGAACAATGGAAGTAATGCAAAGCAACAGATAACAACAACGGAGGTAAGATTGTGCGGTGAGCAGTGTATTCAAACAGCGAAAGTAGGTAAACGTAAAATATGGATTTATATCAATGGAAAAGTGCAAAATAAATGATCGAAACAATGAAAATACAGCTTAACGTAAAGAGTAGGGCCATGCAAAATAATGAAAAGAATGCCAGTCACGAAGAAAAGGATACAACAATGAAAATGACACCAACTCAAAAAAGCCATGAAGAGAACAGATAGCTAAAACAATGACAGTAAATGATTAAACATATAACGTTACTTAGTACCGTTAAAGGTAAATAAAGTTGAAAACGGAGTAATAAAAAAACCCTAACCGTTAAAACAATGACAGTAACCTTTAACCCAAATAAATGAAAAACATCAAGTATAATAGTAAACGTGTAAAGCTTAGGCCTACTTGTAAATGTAAGTAAAATTGGGCGCAAAACCGAAGGTCAGTATTGAAGACGACATTGAACAGTAACACTTAACACAATATTATAAGATATAAAACCGTGCAAATGAAACACAGTATACAGCTAAGGATAGACCTATGGGAAACTGGATCAAACAATGGAAAAAAAACCTAAACGCAAACTAGCGTCAAAAGAGTGAATGTCTCGCTAAACAAAGGATCAAAACAATGAATGCTACGCAAAACATCATTAAAACAGTAAAGGTTACTTCAAACGCAAAGCAAAGAATTATTTCCATGAAACCAGTGTTAAAGATATGATAAATATAACGATTGAAGCCCAATATAAAGGCTCAGGCTAACCAAAACATAGAGCAAATAATCACAAATATATAACTGTCAGTATGAAACAGAAGTCCAAAAGGCTAACAGCGGTCTAAAACAATGAAAGTATTGCTTTAAAAGATTGGTTGATTCATAGCAGTAAATTACAGCCCGCGGATCAGCGCAGGTCACCTTAACATCCTGGTCAAGCCACCATTTTAGGGACGATAATCTTTTTAGAAAGTTAAGGGAATCACTCTTTAGAACAACAGCTATTACAATAGTTCACAGGGAACTTTAAACTTATAGTAAGCAACTGTTCCCACATTTGATGCCTGGATTGCCAATCTGGGTACACAGAAACTGTGTGGACTCGCAACGACAGAAATGGTCATGTTGACAGTCAGGCCCCGATGACTCAGTTGTAAGAGCGCCCGCTTCGGGGCCGTAGATCCAGGGTCAATCCTGGGTCGGTTCACACCTAAGACCTTAGAAGAGGAAGTTGCAGATTCCTTGATTGACGTTCAGCATTATGGGGTTTCTTAAGTTTCTTAAGGGGGATAATACAACGACTGGTTGACCCGTATCAGTATAATGGCTCAGGTCGACGGGCTTACCTGCCTTAGGTGAGTTGTCTCCATGAAGCTGCACTAGATAAAAGAGCGGTGAAAATCCGTCCTATAATTGGAGGCACATTACACGCACATGCATTCTAAAGGACTCCTTCGTCGTCATATGACCGAAAAGTTGTTAAGAACTACGTTAAACCCTAAGCTCTCACTCACTCACTCACTCGTTACTCCGTTTTTACATTGTAAATTATCTTTACTTGGATAGCAATATACCGAAGGCATTTTGCATATGACGTGTAGGCCTACATATCTGGCCTTGTAACATTCGTTAAATCCTGTGTGTTATTTGTCGGTTTCAATCGTCACCATGCAGTTATTACTGCAAAAACCAGTGTGTCAAGGTTATTCCATCGTATGCCTTCACTCCAAGTTTCCTAAGTTTTCCAACGGTATTATTCTCTTGTAATTAAATGTGGTCAGAGCGTCCAGAATCTGCTTAACGATTGTGTCTATTTCCGCTTAACCCGGGACAAAGGGCTGTATATTTATTGTGTTAAATTAGATCGCCATATTGGATATGTGAACAGTTGCAATCAAATCGCAACTGAGATACATATTTCATTATTGACAACTTACACACTAGAATGGTACACGATTTGAACACTGATTTCACTCATTCGGCTATAACATTCCACGCGTCTTTCTAACATCACTGAAAATTGTTTACCGGTTCTCTTTGCATGATTCCGTCTTAATTTCGTGCTTAGTACACTTTCTTAAATCTTTCGTGGATTGTATTCAACGTCGTTATGGGAATTGACCTTGCGATTATTAAGCCGGAACGGCCATTTTGGTTGACGGCTGGTATGCTAATGTCTGATTAGATGCACAGATATTCCACCGTTCCTGCATGTTAAAGTTGCTCCGTCACTAGCTGGAGCTCCAATGGAGATCGTGTGTTCAGCTTGGGCTTCACCTAGGCCTGCATATTTTCAATCCTCTTCATCGTCATTTTGCACGGCTAGTGTGTTTCATTAATTTCTTATTTATTTCATTGTGATGTTAAACGCTGTACTGAAGAATATTTCAGTTATGGTAGGAGGAAAGCGGACAGTGTCCGGTTGGCCTCAGACCCCCATTAATTTTCCATAAGCGACAGTGTTAACGTTTAGCGCTGTAGCTCAGTCGCAAACATCCCGTGGCCAATAAGCTTTGGTGCATACCTGGCCCAGCTGTGAGAAAGCAGCCATAAAAATCTTGACATGGGTTGACAGTCAAAATCTGGACCTTTCCATGCTAGCAGCTGGGAGGGGTGCCCATAACGCCAAGGGGACGTCACCCACATTCTCATCACCACTGGTCTCCTTGTATCTTCTCGCCCAGAATTTCAAACTTTCATCATTAAAATTCATACCTGCCCAAAGTTTACACAGTTTCCATAATTATGATATCAAGCATACTCTTGTACACCCAAAATGGCAGGCTGGCAGCGAAAGAAGAATTTACACCCTAAAATACACAGAATTACATTCATTCCCGAGAAACGGAAGTGCTAATGATTGCGCTTGGGACGGTAGTGAGGGTGGGGGAGGGGTGGAAGATGGGAGGCAATGCACAACCATTCGTACATTACTTCCCACGTGCGACAGGAGAGGAAGGCACCACGAAATAGGCTTGAACTCACATTGACTGCATTGCATGTTGAGAGGTACGCGAGTCATTGTTCAACACGATTATGGCTAAATGACTTGATCATAGCATGATAGATGAATGTCGGACATGGCGCTTATATTAGGATAGTGACTTGCCCCTTGTGACGTATATTTCATGGTATGTTTTGTCACTAGCTTTTTTGCTCAATACGAGCAAGGTTGGGATTTTCCTAGATATTTATATACATGTATTTGCTTTAGAGGTTTGAGGTTACTCTGCCTTGCTCACAGTGCAGATATGTGTTTTACCTGTAGAACGTGAAACTCATGGGTTACACATGAAATTAAAATAAAATAGAATTTTTGTTGAATATTTGGAAGATTTTCCAAGCTTTGAAATTCTTTTTTCAGTTAATATAAAACCATTTCAGTAACTGTTATCCCTTTAGAGGAAATGGAAGTGCTTCTTGCTGCTACATTTTTCAAATATATAGCTAACATATTGTCTATGTAAATAAATTATCGGTATTAATCAGAACAGTATGCACTCTGGTAACAAGAATTAAGCTTAATTAAATTCATTTATTTCATTGATGTTTTACGCCGCATTCAAGAATATTTCACTTATACGACGGCGGCAAGCATTATGGTGGGAGGAAACTGGGCAGAGCCCGGGGGAAACCCTCGACCATCCCCAGGTTGCTGGAAGGCCTTCCCAGGTACGGCCGGAGAGGAAACTACCATGGGTTGGATTTGAACTCACAGCGATCGCTTTGATGGGAGGCTCCTGTGTCATTCCGCCGTGCTGGCGTGCTAACTCTCCTCGGCCCCAGCTTGATTAAATATTTGCCTTTAATAACGGAAGTCTTCAGGTATAAATATGCATGTTTTATATATTGCTCACTACGTTTTAATTGACGCAAGCAAATGAATTCGTTTAATTTAAGAATAATTTACAGCAATACCCTTTGTTTGTGTTTATTATATTTACATGTATACATATATTTGAACATATTTGTGTTACATTTAATAAACTCTTGCTGCCTCAAAGTTTAACTCAAGGTTAAACCTTGAAATCCGACCGATTCTTGTTGATTCGCTGCTCATAGCTAAGAAGTGATTTCCCATTTACAATAATGGATGGCATGGGCTGACCGCGGAGCGGACGAATCTACAGTTGCGGTTCGTCTCCGAACGCATAGATATATTATTTCTTCGACAACATGTGTTCGACGCTACCAATACTGATTCTGAAGGGATATCACTGAAATGTGTTTGCTCATGTCATATAGGCTGTGACATGGAAATGAGATATCTGTCATTTAGAAAAGTAAACAGTTCAAACATCTGGAATTGCACTCTGCCTAAGCCAAACGTAGCTTCTTGTAACTTCTTTGGAGATCTCCCTTTAGCACTATGTTTCTTGCTGAAAGCTCCAAAAACCGTCAAGCAGACTGCTTAAATCGCCAGCAGGTGGATTCAAGTACATCGATCCTAAGTCTGACTTGCCCTTGCTCTTATTGACTCGGATGTCCATTATGACTTACGGCTGTTATACCTTGATTTACAACATGAAACGTTTCACATTCGATATCGTTACTCTTAGCTGGATAGCTGGATATCAGTATTTCATTTATATGTGGTCTATAAACCAGTGATGTCTGAATAGTGCTTAAGCCTCGGGGGAGGGGAAGTGTAATTTGCTACCATTAAGGCATTTACATGAACAGTTAGAAATAAAACCAACCTGAGGTAAACTGACAACAGTCGTATTTCGCTGGTTACGTGTAACCATCTGCTGGCTACCACAGTCGTCGCTGCTCTGGTTTTATGCTGTTGTCGTTGCATTACGCAAATACACCTTCACGTCACTGATAAATCCCACAACATTGCTGGACTCCTAAAATCCACAGATATCCATATTTGTCTGCGGGTTCAAGAATGTGTACTACCCACCTATTAACAAGAGATCCACACGAAGTTAATGACGTGCCATTACCAAAATTCAGGTGTTAACTTCATGGGGTTTCCTATAGACGTCTCACTTCAAAACTTACTGTTGACGGCTGATATGCGAATGTAGGCCTATGTTTCGACCGGCAGATTCACGAGCCATGTTTGAATGTATAACACACATATCTTGTAACGATGTATCCTCTTACTCTACTTTCTGAACGACTATTCCTTACAAAGATTTAGCTAGCAAAAGTTTGTCATGAATGTCTCCGCCCTCCGTGTAACATAGGCCTACCCCTGTTAAATTAATATTAGAACGTTTCGTGTAACATAGGCCTACCACTGATAAATTAATATTAGAATGTTCCGTGTGACATAGGCCTACAACTGTTAAATTAATATTAGAACGTTCCGTGTAACATAGGCCTACCACTGATAAATTAATATTAGAACGTTCCGTGTAACATAGGCCTACCACTGTTAAATTAATATTAGAACGTTCCGTGTAACATAGGCCTACCAGGGCAAGGACCTTTACTGATGGTTCATTGAACTGCAGGCTAAGTTATAATAAGGACAGTTAAAATCGAATTCTTTCACTTGAGATAATCGAAGTAAATAAAAATCGAACTTGACCGGTTTCATATGACTAGTTGCTAATTTAATATCACACTGTAGTTGCTGCTCAGGTGTAGCTTTTAATGTAGCATGCAGTCACATCAAAAATGGTCGAAATAATCAAAATGAATCTAATATAAAAAGATTACAATATAAAAAGAGACCTACTGCCATATCAGTACACGGTAGGACTGATGGTCCTTCCAGCCAATTCAAATATAACTTCATCTTTGCCCAGATGTCTACTCCTCAAGAATCGCATGGAAAACAACTATCCTGCAATTCGTTTGCTGCCATGCAGCCACGGGAAAGGACAAGACCACATTTTCGGTCGAATCATCAAGCAAGCAACGTACAAGGAAGTTATGTCCCGTCGTTGTCAACAACGAACGCCTCCGCGGGCCACACATCAATGCAGTGGTCTGAACCCGAGCTGAGGGAAATTGACAAGAGGCCGTATTTCACCTGTTACGTGAGATCATTGGCCAGATATCACACAGTCATCACTGCTCTGGTTTTTACTGTTTTCTATGTTGTAGACTACGTCTTTACTTTAGGCCTATCATAACTATAATGGAGCGCTGCGAGTGTTATGGTGCGATCTCCCCTTCCGCCAAGTGAAAGTATAGTGAGTTGGTAGGACTACACATAGCTCTGTAGGGCTGTGATTGCGTATACTATCACAGTCCTGCCTTGTTCCATAAGCTTATCTTGAACACCTCTGTACTTCCCTTGCTGGCTTAAGTATACTACTTCAGGGCACCAAATAATTTGTTCTTCCGTAGTCTTCTCAGCTATCAGTTCCAGGTCGGTCATCACTAGTGAACGCACGCAAGCGTGAAACTATGGTGGAAATTGGATAAATTCCAACTCCAACCACCATGTTTGAATGTATACTCCTCACAGCCTATACAAGGGAGATAACTACCGGTGCTGACACTGACAGCATATTTTGTACTTGTTTGATCTTTTTTTCAATTTTGTTTACTTCACTTTAGAAATGTTTTTAGTGATCAGTTTTGATTATGGTTCCCTCGAGGTCCTTACTGGTGAGACAATTAACCAGAATGCGAGTCAAAAGGTCTAACTTGCCTAATATGATGGCAGTGGTAATTGTAGGCCTATACATGACTCCCCTCACTGTGCAAACTATGCATTCAAACATGGCGGTTGGAGCTGGAATTCCTCCAGTTTCCACTATAGTTTCATGCTTGTGTGGGTTTAGTAGTGATGACACTTGGGAACACCTACCTGGAATTGATAGCTGAGACGACAATGACTACGAACAGCCAAATTATTTGGTTCCCAGCAGTAGGATATTAAAATCAACAAGGGAAGTACAGCGGTATCTATGGTAGGCTTTTGGAACAAGACAGGGCTGTGATAGTATACGTTGTCACAGCCCTATAGAGCTAAACCACACTGTGCTAAGGAAGTCCTGACATTTCGCTTAATAGTAGGCCTACCGGTTATTTGTGCAGTGGGGTTGTGCCGTTATGTACATCCATATTCTCAGCAGGTCGGCTGCGGTTCACGCTTCGGATCGGATGGCCGCCCGAATGTGGCTCAACTGATTTAACGACGCAATGGCGTGTCGAGCAAACCTATCAGCTCGGTGCGGTAGTATATTGTTAAATCTGCTGTCAGCTAATGTCTGCTTCGCTCGTGGAGTACGGGTTGGAATGATTTGGTATCATAGATGGCGCTGTATCCAACACAATTTTCTTCGCAAAATAATCGCTGTCTTTATACAACTTGGGAAATGTTAAAGTTATATATACCGGTATGATTATGAAACACATGAAGTGTTAGTCACAAGACCTTTTTTTTTTAAACAATGGTTTCCAATGGTGAATAAATTATCTTGGCTGTTTGTTTTAAACTATGGTAACGATTTAACTCGCTTCAGTTATGCCTGGCATGGTTTATGGACTCTTCTCTGTATATACATACATAAATACATACATACATATTACAAGTTTTACGATTACCATTTTTCTGTTTAACTTTTTAATGTTCTATCAGTCCCAGCTATAATGTACAAAGGGTGCATGGGGGCGCCATCTATGTTGCCAATAGCTGTAGAGGAGTTGGCTACAGACTCCCATTAATTTTCCGTAAGTGATAGTGTTAAAGACTAGCTTTGGTGCATACCTAGCCCAGCCTGTGAGAAAGAAGCCATAAAAATCTTGACATAGGCTGACCGTCAAAGTCTGGACCTCTCTATGCCGGCAGCTGGGAGGCGTGCCTAGCAACAGCAAGGGGACGTCACTCGGAGCCTCATAACTACCTCACACACCTTGTGTTCTCTCGCCAATTAAGCTCATACCTCCTCAAAGTTTAGACAGTTTCCAGCATTTTAATACCAAGTATGCACCTGTACACAAAAATGGCCGCCTGGGAGCTCGGCGACCCTTTGAAATTTTTTAACGTTATTATATATAAAATGTGGTCACAACACATCACCCAGCCCGGTTTCCTCCCACCTGACCGCCGTTGTATAAGTGAAATATTCATGAGTACTGCGTAAATACCAATCAAATGAATAAATAAATAACAACCCAGCATTTTAAGTAATTTTAGACCAGTGGATTTTTTTTTTTTTTTTTTTTTTTACCTAGTTCTGCTTAAGCCATCGTGGTGCTAGGTCGGCGTGTAATTTGCTACTGTTTAAACAGTTGGAATAAAACCTTAACTGAGGTAAATTGACAGGAGGCTGTATTTCACCCGTTAGGTGTGACCATTTAAATATATCACATTGTCATCGCCACTCTGGTTTTTCTCTTTATGCTGTATATACGTCGACACAGTCCAAATTATGAAACACAAAGAGTCATATTGTATAGGACAAATTTACCTCTAGAAGATGATGTTTAGAATGTTTAATATAGCATTAACTGACTATGCCAACTTATTTTCACATACGTGCGTCTAGTATCATTCATATATGGTCGCAAGTGTAGAATTTAGTGCCTTTCTCTGTCCAGTTAGAATAAAACCCTAACTGAGGTGAATTGACAG
Source organism: Liolophura sinensis (assembly GCF_032854445.1). Classification (NCBI taxonomy): domain Eukaryota; kingdom Metazoa; phylum Mollusca; class Polyplacophora; order Chitonida; family Chitonidae; genus Liolophura; species Liolophura sinensis. The sequence goes on from NC_088301.1 coordinate 36,688,039, forward strand.
GAAGTCATATTTCACCGGTTACTGGTGGCCATTGCTACACTGTCGTGGCTGCTCGGATTGTATAGCCTATATTGCAAGTCTTCGATTACAACGTAAACGTAAGTGATATGATGAATATATGATACACTTAGTCCTGTAGTAAACTATACAGATGGCGCTTTTGATTGCCACATCTGCAGTTACATCATAGCCCTTTCATATCAAGATTCCCAGCCGACAAGAAGGGGGTCATTGCATGGTCTCCTTTCGGAAGCTTTCGTGGCAGACATGTTTGTGTTGTCCGATCAATCATGAAGATTAGATTAGATAAGATTTAATAACTGAAAGACAGGTACATTTTTACTCGAGTTCAGTATTACAGGAGCACAGAAACAAGTACAGTGCAAGGGAAGTAGAGTATGCAAACCCTCTACCTCTCCCGGGGTGGGCATACCTCTCCCGGGGTGACCATAGGCCCACCTTTCCCGGGGTGACCATATCTCTCCCGGGGTGTCTATACCTCTCCCGTGGTGACCATAGGCCTACCGCTCACGCGGTGACCATGCCTCTCCCAAAGTGACCATAGGCCTACCTCTCCCGGGGTGATCATACCTCTCTCGTGGTGACCATAGGCCTACCTCTCCCGGGGTGACCATACCTCTCCCAGGGTGACCATAGGCCTACCTCTCCCGGGGTGACCATACCTCTCTCGTGGTGACCATAGGCCTACCTCTCCCGGGGTGACCATACCTCTCCCGGGGTGACCACAGGCCTACCTCTCCCGGGGTGACCATACCTCTCCCGGGGTGACCATAGGCCTACCTCTCCCGGGCTGACATAGGCCTCCCTCTCCCGGGCTGACCATAGCTTTCGCGGGGTAACTATGTTTGAACCAATAATTAAATATGAAGATTGCTGGGGTTCAAGCCGGTATATGCTGAGTCACTTCAGTTCACAGTTGAATGGTGTCTGTCATGTTAACACAGGTGAATACATATATAGCCCATTTCATTCAGCAATTTTCAGCTTTGCAGTTGAAAGTTTTGTCAAATGATCTGCAAATATGGAGGAAATTGCTGTTTTTAGCACTTTAGCGACAAAAGACAGTATACATCGCGGGAAATAAGACCAGGTTCGTGTCAAGCTATACGTCAAGTAACATGTTTAGAAATTTCTAATTCCATTTGTCTTGTTTTCACCCGACATTACTTTCGCTGTATCAGTTAAAACCCGATTTGCTCACAAATGGCACAGAGCTTCCTTGGACACTGGTTACGTGTGCCAAATTTCAAGTCAAGCCGACATGGGGTTCTGGAGAACATGGCTCTGAAATATTTTCATATTAACCCAATATAGACATCAGGTCACATGGCAGGACAGGCCGATTTTTACTCGCTAAAGTTTATCCCCTGTCTACATACTGTCTACATACCAAGGTTTTACCCATTTCTGCCTTACCGTTTTAGTAACACAAGTTTTTCAGTTTTGAAGAATGCCAAAAAAACAGATTTGTAGCTACATGACAATTTCACAAATCATCGTACATTTTTCAACCCAGAAAGTCTTCATTAACAGATTGAATATACCTATAATCTTTGTACAACTGCAGTTTCAGTTCCAGCTTAACCGCGTCAGCATCCCAAATGACTGTCAAGTGAACTGATGAAAAGTTAAGGTGCACAATTTTAGGTCCGTACCTAAAACATAGTTTCATATATATCTGATAAGCCGTCTCTGAAAAAACCCTGAAATGCTTGAACCAGGAAATACTCTTGAGGATCGGAGGAACTCTGGTCTTGGCAGTTGAGGGCTTCCAAATGGGCATTGGTAATTAGTCGATCTACCTGAGCTTGCGATTACAGACAACCGCTGACTCAGGGTCGAGCGATTTACACGTGCTTATAGTCATTGCATATTGATCACTGGAGCATAACATGCGATGATAACATTGCTACACTAGTGTTCATATATGCCGCCTGAGTCGCAGTCAGTATTAGTCCTCCGAAACCGAATCTCGTCAGAAACCACCAAATGCTCAAAATGTCTTAACGTCGGAAATTAGTTTGCAAAACTATTGCGATGATATAGCTATCTTGATGCACAACCCTGTCCTCTTACAGAAACCCTGCCCGATGATACGTACTTAGGCCGGCCTCACACGATCAAGTTTACTTGAGCAAGAATATTGATGAAACTATTGCAGCAATATTCTGGTACGTGTGATGTCCCCCGCAAGAGACTTGCTCAATATGTCCAGCAATGTGTAGCAATATTGCACACTACCCGTTCTTGCGCCGTGTGATGGCTCTTTTCGAGATCTTGCGACGACTTGAGGCAATGTTGCTGGGAATAGAGCATGGTCCTATTATCCAGCAAGTTTATAGTACATGAAAAAACACATGTTCGCATATGTCAAGTTCAGTCGATCCCAATTTCATTCCAGATAAAAGAGGTGAATTATGCCTGGTCAGTGGTCAACCGAGGAGATAAAGCAGTTGATTTGTGAGGTGGAGGAACGACCGACACTGTGGAATGTATTGGTAGACGAATATAGAGACCGGGTGAAAAAAATCTGACTCGTGGAAACAAGTGGCGGAAGCTTTAAACAAGGAACAATGCGAGGTGAGACATTTGAATTTTTTTTTATTAACATACATTTGTGTAGTCAAAGATGAGATGCTACATCAACATAACTGTACAGCGTTTTTGTAAAAAATACTCCCTGGTAATTCATCCCTGGTCACTGACACTATCACTGACACTGAAGACTAAGCGCCAACAAATAATCTGACTTTAAAATCACTCTTGACTGTACACATGCATGTCTTTCTTTCCAGGTGGAAAAGAAGTTCCACACGCTGAGGACTCAGTATGCCGCTGAGGTTAAGGCCGAAGAAAAAAGGAAGTCCGGGTCCGAGGGTGTTGTAAAGAAGAGTAAGTGGCAGTACATGGAGGCGTTGTCGTTTGTCGGCGCGGGGATGAAAAAACGGCAAGGATCTTCCTCAGAGGTAGGTCCACTTTACGCATGTTGATACTGCCAGGACACTTCACCAATAGGAGTCATGAAATACTCTCCAAACTCGCGTTGAATCTCTCTCGCAGATGTCGCATGGTGGTTACTGCCTTGATGGCGAAGTCCCAGAAGCGTCCCTTGGGGGTTGAAATCTGCGCGCCAGGAACCAGGCATCATATTTCCGTCTCGGTCTTCAAGGTCAATTGTACCAGGGGGTGTATACGCTTCGTTCGGTTCCTTCATTAGGAAGTTGTGAAGGGCGACGACTGCTTGCACAACTAATTGAGCCTTGTCTGGGTTCAAATTGATGGGCTTCAGCAAAACGCGGAATCGAGTTGCCAGTATACCGAATGTACTTTCGACCATCCGTCGTGGCCGACTAAGCCTGTAGTTAAATACCCGACTGACAATGTCCCTTGTTCGGAATGGATAAGGCTTCATTATATTTTCTTGAAGTGCAAATGCATCGTCAGCTACAACCACGTAAGGCACAGGTTTTGTTCGACCTGGAAGTGGTGAAGGATCAGGAAGTGACAGCGCCTTCTCTTTTAGACCCGTGAAAAGTTGAGTTGCCGAAAAAACACCTCCATCTGATACTCGCCCATTACAGCCTATATCCACGAACATGAATCTGTATTTGGCATCAACAAGTGCGAGCAGAACTATACTATGTGTGCCCTTATAGTTGAAAAATAACTGCCGCTTTTGGCCGGAGCTTTCAGGACCACGTGTTTACCATCAAGTGCGCCGATGCAATGGGGGAAATGCCATAATTTTTTGTACGCTTCAGCAACGACTTCCCACTCCACTGCAGAACGCGGAAACTGAAAGTACAAAATAGATTACGATGTAAATTCTATTATCGTATGGTGGTCAATCATTGTCAGATTGTTACTTCACTAGACTAGCTCACATGGGTTTATCAGAAATAATTTATTATACTCTTTGAATGGGGGTACATCGAGCCCACCGTTGTTTTGAAACAGTCATTTAATATTAATATGTACGTCCAGCTTAAATGAATAGTTTGATGTTGTTTGTATAATCACATATATATTATGCTGTTTTTAAAGAGACTATACCTCAGATTTGTGGTAAAAAATCGATCAGCGCTAATCAAATCGGGCTTTCGCTCTATTTCTAAGATAGCTCAAATCATTTACCTTTCAGAAAATACCACGTTTGTTGTTGTACGATTTCCCGTTCAAAAACGCTAATAGAGTTTGCCAAATTAGATAATTCGACCCGAATTATCTAATTTTTGTTTTTTTGAATATTGCTCTTAGAGTAAAACGGTGCCACAACTAGTGCCGTAGAGGGTTAGTAGATAGCCCCATGTAACAGGGCGTCTTGTAGCTAGGGGAGCCCCAATGTGATTAGCGCTGATCGATTTTTTACCACAAATCTGAGGTATAGTCTCTTTAAAGCTGCATGGTGAAAAAAACTGCAATGTTTATTTTTTTTTTCAAGATTGGATTTTCCGAAACTCTCCCTGACAGAAGTGACGAAACCATCGAAATGGCCAGCACCGCTCCGACAACAAAGAAAGCCCGGCGTGAACCCAACAAGGACCTGTTGGCTCAGGCTGTAAAAGTGCTTGAAGAGCCGCCAGCGGACGCTCTTGATATTTTCGGTCAGTACGTTTCGACGGAGCTTCGAGCTATTCGTGGAGAACATATTCGAAACAGAGCCAAACGAGATATTACTATGACAATTTTGAGAGCTCAGGAACTGGATGAACAGCAGTACAGTGGTAATTCGTCACCTCTTTCCTGGAGGGCTGACACGCCGTCGCCTTCATTTAGCCAATCACATGCCTCAAGCACGACCATGCAGAATATTGTTACTGACCAAAACCAATATGCCACCTATTCTGGCATTGCTCCGAACTCTTGTGCTGGTGCGGGATACAACGCCTATCCCTCTTTGTAAATTGTGTTACTGCAACAAGTGCATACATTACCTTGATGCCATCCTTCAGGGCCTTGTAGATGGCTTTGCAAACGACAGGAACAATCCCAGAGATCGTGTTTGCAGGAATACGAAACAAGTACGCCAAACTGTCTTTGAACAGTCTTACTCGATACTAAAATCGAATATTATTAAGTAGTGACTATAGTAGTTGTTATTTTTGGTTTCGCTATAAATCCTTGTCAACATCTCTTTAGCAACTGTCTCCAGTATGTTTACAACTACAGTGAATGTTGAATAAATAAATACATAAATACATCGTTTTGTTCAATGGTCATTACTCACCTGTAGCTAAAAATCGGAGTGTGAGGGCAAGACGTTCCTTAGCTGGGATAGCTTTCCTCATGACCGTGTCTTTGCGGGTAATTTCTGCCTCAATCATATCAAGGATAAATTGAAAGTCCCCATGCCTCATCCTCAGAAATTCCCGCAGCTGTTGTGGGTCCTCAATCATCAATTCTGCCATGAGAGCATTATATGCACCTAGTGATGTCCGTCTGGCGATCCACGGTCGTACCCACCATCGGCGTTTTTCTTTTTTTCATCAGCTCCAACAAAAACAATAACCGCGGCAGCCCTTCTTTTCCGATTTATTCCTGTAAGGCCGGCCTCACACCGTCAAGTTTACTAGAGCCAGAATGTTGCGCAAGAAATTTAGCGGACCGTCACACGTGAGGCAATTTTCTTGCCAAGATTATTGCAGAAAGACGCAGACGACTTTCTTGCAGACCTCTTGCGGAAGAAAATTGAAACCCCCCTCACACGACACTTGTTGCAATATTTGCTGCAAGATATCAGCAACTGAGTTGGGCTGTCATTGAATTGTGTTGTCACAGTGAAAGGAAATGGCTCGGTTCCAAACCGTTACAGGAATAAATCGGAAAAGAAGGGCTGCCGCGGTTATTGTTTTGTTGGAGCTGATGAAAAAAAGAAAACGCCGATGGTGGGTACGACCGTGGATCGCCAGACGGACATCACTAGGTGCATATAATGCTCTCATGGCAGAATTGATGATTGAGGACCCACAACAGCTGCGGGAATTTCTGAGGATGAGGCATGGGGACTTTCAATTTATCCTTGATATGATTGAGGCAGAAATTACCCGCAAAGACACGGTCATGAGGAAAGCTATCCCAGCTAAGGAACGTCTTGCCCTCACACTCCGATTTTTAGCTACAGGTGAGTAATGACCATTGAACAAAACGATGTATTTATGTATTTATTTATTCAACATTCACTGTAGTTGTAAACATACTGGAGACAGTTGCTAAAGAGATGTTGACAAGGATTTATAGCGAAACCAAAAATAACAACTACTATAGTCACTACTTAATAATATTCGATTTTAGTATCGAGTAAGACTGTTCAAAGACAGTTTGGCGTACTTGTTTCGTATTCCTGCAAACACGATCTCTGGGATTGTTTCCTGTCGTTTGCAAAGCCATCTACAAGGCCCTGAAGGATGGCATCAAGGTAATGTATGCACTTGTTGCAGTAACACAATTTACAAAGAGGGATAGGCGTTGTATCCCGCACCAGCACAAGAGTTCGGAGCAATGCCAGAATAGGTGGCATATTGGTTTTGGTCAGTAACAATATTCTGCATGGTCGTGCTTGAGGCATGTGATTGGCTAAATGAAGGCGACGGCGTGTCAGCCCTCCAGGAAAGAGGTGACGAATTACCACTGTACTGCTGTTCATCCAGTTCCTGAGCTCTCAAAATTGTCATAGTAATATCTCGTTTGGCTCTGTTTCGAATATGTTCTCCACGAATAGCTCGAAGCTCCGTCGAAACGTACTGACCGAAAATATCAAGAGCGTCCGCTGGCGGCTCTTCAAGCACTTTTACAGCCTGAGCCAACAGGTCCTTGTTGGGTTCACGCCGGGCTTTCTTTGTTGTCGGAGCGGTGCTGCCATTTCGATGGTTTCGTCACTTCTGTCAGGGAGAGTTTCGGAAAATCCAATCTTGAAAAAAAAAATAAACATTGCAGTTTTTTTCACCATGCAGCTTTAAAGAGACTATACCTCAGATTTGTGGTAAAAAATCGATCAGCGCTAATCACATTGGGGCTCCCCTAGCTACAAGACGCCCTGTTACATGGGGCTATCTACTAACCCTCTACGGCACTAGTTGTGGCACCGTTTTACTCTAAGAGCAATATTCAAAAAAACAAAAATTAGATAATTCGGGTCGAATTATCTAATTTGGCAAACTCTATTAGCGTTTTGAACGGGAAATCGTACAACAACAAACGTGGTATTTTCTGAAAGGTAAATGATTTGAGCTATCTTAGAAATAGAGCGAAAGCCCGATTTGATTAGCGCTGATCGATTTTTTACCACAAATCTGAGGTATAGTCTCTTTAAAAACAGCATAATATATATGTGATTATACAAACAACATCAAACTATTCATTTAAGCTGGACGTACATATTAATATTAAATGACTGTATCAAAACAACGGTGGGCTCGATGTACCCCCATTCAAAGAGTATAATAAATTATTTCTGATAAACCCATGTGAGCTAGTCTAGTGAAGTAACAATCTGACAATGATTGACCACCATACGATAATAGAATTTACATCGTAATCTATTTTGTACTTTCAGTTTCCGCGTTCTGCAGTGGAGTGGGAAGTCGTTGCTGAAGCGTACAAAAAATTATGGCATTTCCCCCATTGCATCGGCGCACTTGATGGTAAACACGTGGTCCTGAAAGCTC